>NW_015170280.1:1494947-1500485 GCF_001447785.1 Gekko japonicus
GAGGCGTTGGCAATCGTGGCGGGGGGAAAAAAATTCCACCACTACTTGTACGGCCGCCCGTTCACGATTCTGACGGACCACAAGCCACTGCTGGGCCTCCTCGCACCCGACCGGCAAACCCCGCAGATGACCTCACCCCGGGTGCACCGCTGGTCAATCTTCCTGGCGGGGTATGCGTACGACCTCGTCCATCGGCCCGGTAAGGCGATGGGCCACGCCGACGCGCTGAGCCGCCTGCCCCTCCCCAAGTGTGACCCGGCCCCGGCCCCCGCGCTCCTCGTTGCGCGCCTGGAAGCCCTCACGGACCAGCCGGTCCATGTCACGGAGGTGGCGCGCTGCACCTCCAAGGACAAGATTCTGGGGAGGGTCTTAGACTGGGTGGTGAGGGGGTGGCCCGAGGCCAAAGGGGACCCGGACATTGCGCCATTTGCCAACAGGAAGCACGAACTCTCTACCCACAAGGGCTGCTTGTTGTGGGGAAGCCGGGTGGTCATTCCCTCGCCCTTAAGGGAACGGGTCCTGACAGCCCTGCATGAGGCACATCCCGGGGTGGTGCGGATGAAAGCCCTGGCCAGGAGCTACGTGTGGTGGCCGGGACTGGATAAGGATATCGAAGACGTGGTCAAGAGATGTCAGCCATGCCAGGCATCGCGGCCGGAACCACCTCGAGCGCCGGAGAGGGCCTGGGAATCCTCACACCGTCCCTGGTCTCGCCTCCATCTGGACTTTGCGGGACCCTTCCAAGGCCAGCTGTTCTTCATCCTGGTGGACGCATACAGCAAGTGGCTGGAGGTGGTCCCGGTGCCATCCACATCTTCACAGGCCGCCATCCGGGCCATGTGGAGGATCTTCAGCGCCCAAGGGATCCCCGACACGCTGGTCACCGACAATGGAACAGCATTCACCTCAACCGAATTCCAGGCCTTCACAAGGTACTATGGGATCCGCCACGTCCGATCCGCCCCGTTCCATCCCGCGACCAACGGCCAGGCCGAGCGCATGGTGCGCACCACAAAGGACGCGCTCCGCCGCCTGGATTCCACCGATTGGGACTATAAACTGGCGGCCTTCCTCTTTGGACAACGCACCACGCCCCACACCACGACCGGCCGCACCCCAGCCGAACTACTGCTGGGCCGCCGTCTGGCCTCCCGTATGGATCGGCTACACCCGGACCGGGCCCCCCCGGAGGCCCCAGGCACCGAGACGTACGAGGCGGCCAGGGGGTTCTTTCCCGAGGACCCGGTGTACGCCCGGAACTATGGCCGGGGCCCCAAATGGATCCCAGCCCGAGTCATTCGGGTAAAAGGCCCTCGTTCGTACGAGGTCTCCAGCGAGGACGGCCAAATCCTCCACCGGCACATTGATCAGCTGCGCCGCCGCACGCTACAACTGGACCCCGAGGATCCGGACGAGGGCCCGGAGCCGGCGCCACCGGCCTCGCTTCCGGAACCAGACCCACAGCCACCATTCCGGCAGGAAACCGAGGCCCCTCGCCACGAGGAACCAGCCTTTCCCTCCACAGCCGACCCTTCGCCGGGTCCGGTCCCACCGGCTCCAATGGGCCCCGAGACCGAACCGATCGCCACCCTGGAACCTCGCCGCTCGACGCGCCCCAGGAAGCCACCTGCGTACCTGAAGGACTTCGTCTGTGGGTACATTGCGAACCAAGGGGGGAGGGGTGTAATGTATTCAGCCTGACATGCCCCGGACTTGCCCGGGCTGGCCAGGCACAAACCATCTGTAGCTTGAGTCGAAAGACAAAGGATCCGAAGGATCCTAGCTGGCCCAATCAAAGGGCTAGTTTTCCAGCCGGGAGACCAATGGTCACCCGGTTACTGTAAATAGCCTATTCGGAGTAGGGGGTGTGGTTATGGGTACTTGGTGGTGGGTTTTCTGAACGCATATAAACCGGCCTGCGAGCTGGTCAGTCGTCTTTGTCCTGAACCTAATAAAGGTATGCTTAGCTGAAATCACTCTCCGTCTGCATACTTTTCAGAAACCATCACGATGGAGCCCTTCGCTGCCTTCAACCATATGCCCGCAGGGCCCTGATCTCTCCCGGAAGGGTGGGCCAGGGATCACCAGCAGATTTTGGACACTAGAGCATAATGCTCTTTGGGGGCTACACCAGGAAAGATGGTCCCGAAGATCTTTTTAACACATGATCCCAATGGTGACCGGTAGCAGAACGCCAACAACGAGTTCCCTGTGGGAACTCAATTCTAAAGTGCAGCAGGGGTCCAATTTGGTTTGGGACCGCAGCACGGGGGGGGGCCTCCTGCCTTCCCCCTCCAGTGCCATTGTCCTGATCTGAAACTGCCCTAGGGGATCTGCATGTCCAAGCATTCAGGACAGATGCAGCCCCCTGAAAGGGCGAATAATCCCCCAGGGACCTTTCAGGTCAGGAAAATGGCCCTATGCTACAAATTAGGGTTGCCAAGTCCCCCCGGGGGGCGGATTTCCCCCCGCTTTGGAGGCCCGATTTCTGCCCCCGCGGAATCGGGCCCTGGGGGACCCCCCCCCCGTGTGCATGCTGCCCGGATGTGACGTCATGACGCTGGGCACGCTGGGGGCGGGGCCACAGCCATTTGAGGGGAAAACTCTGTTTCCCCCTCAAATGGCTGTGGCCCTGCCCCCAGTGTGCCTGGCGTCATGATGTCACATCCGGGCGGCGTGCGCTTTGCGCGCGCACACACACTCAGGACATCGGGCAGGAGCCCCCTGCTGCCAGGTAAAAAACATTTGGGAACCCTACTACAAATCCTTGTGGTGATCTCATCTTAAATGTGACATATAGTTTGGGCCTTACTCCATAGTTGTCATCCTCTCTTCTTGTACCAAGATTCATGGTTCTAACTCTAGTCAACCCTGCTGCAGAATGCAGACACAGGTTAACTGGAGGATCCCCTCCCCACCACCATTCTAAGCCTGGATCAAGCCCTGTTTCAGGGCCCCAGTTAGGGGTAGGTTTGCCATCCTCCAGGTGGGGCCTGGAGTTCTCCTGGAATAACAGTTGATCTTCAGTCTACAGAGATCAGTTCCCCTGGAGGAAATGGCTGCCTCGGAAGGCAGGCTTTATGATATCACTTCCCCACTGAGTTCCATCCCTTCCCCGAACTCTGCCTTCCCCAGGCTCCGCCCCCAGATCTCCAGGAATTTCCCAACCTGGATTTGTCAATGCTAATTAGTGGTGGGGAGAGTAATTCATTGATTAATTTGTACACATGCATTATACAGCATGGGCAACTAGACCTAGGCCCTTCCCTTTCACATTACTGTTCTAAACTGGATGCTATTTGTTGTTGGCCCAATTTTTAGTAAAGTGATACAGGGACAGGGGTTTCGTACAGCGAATTTCCTTCCGTTAATAAGCCGTCTCTGATGCGCTATGGTCATTTCAAACAGTGCTGCTTTCCAGCCCCTTCCCTTTTTCACCGCATGATCTTACTTGGACTTTTAAAAAACGTTCTGAGCTGAGCGCTATAGCACTAAACCACTATAAAACTTCAGTGATATAGCAGTTTAGCACTGTAGCGCTCACCTTAGAATGTTTAAAAAAAAGTCAGAGGAAGATCACACGGGGAACGGCGCGTGGGGGGGGAAGCAGCACTGTAGGAAGTGCTATGGACATTTTAAACAGCACACCACAGTGAATCAGAAGCTCAATGAAGGGGTTGAAAATGGAAAAATGCAGTTTTCCCTCAAAAGCGGCTCAACCATGCATCACTAACCCGACGCAAGCAGGCTTGTATGAACGGGTAAGTAAATTTCACTAGCAGCTGGTTACTAAAACAGGTCTGTCTGAAATGACGGGGGTGGGTGGGTGGGAATGAGCAACCAGTTACTAAAATGGAATACAATGGCAGTTTAAAAAGGGCCTCATGAGCTGAACCGTCATTCTCAGAACAAGAAGGGAAGAAGGAAACATCTTCAGCAGCCCCGCAACAAGTCTGGCTTGTGCACGCATTTCTTCAGACGCAGGTAAATGTGACATCTGAATGTGGCTGGAGACAGTAAGCCCCCGTTGCTGACTGTCATTTGTGATTATTGCGGGTTTTTCCAAGTTGCAGAGGTGCAGGATTGGGAAAAAAAAGGAGCGTAAGGTCTGATCGCTTTTCGAGGCTTATTTGGTTGAAGTAGGCATTTATTAGAAGCATGCTGAGAGGAGGGAATAATGAACTTCACTCCCTAGTGGCAATTAAGAGCCTCAGTCAAGCATGAGGATGAAGGAAAGAACAATCATTTCCACTGGGACACGAGCTTAGAGGAAGAACGTGGTTTAGAGAAATCATACTTTACACAAGGAGGCCACATAAGCAAAATTATCATCTATCCCCCCCCCCATGCGCACACTGCATTTATTCTGAGTCTACTTCTAAGGTCTAGGCAAGTTAACCCTTTTTCTACAGGCCTGTTAGTGCTGATTCTTTCCCACTTGTCTGTAACATTAGGCTGAAGCAAGCCTAATATTCCCCCACCGCAAGCTAAGAATAATTGAGGACTTGGGTTTAAAACTGAAAGTGGAAAATAGCAAAGGGGATAGCCCAGGCAAGCCCGATCTCGTCAGATCTTGGAAGCTAAGCAGGGCCGACCCTGGCAAGTACTTGGAAGGGAGACCACCAAGGAATACCAGGGCTGGGATGCAGAGGCAGGGAAATCAAGCCACCTCTCTGAACGTCCTCCATGCTCCAGTAGGGGTCACCAGAGGTCACCATGACTTCCAGGCACATGTGCACACACACAGATACAACCCCCCCCCCGAAAGTAGCAAAAGGTACAATGAAGTCTCCTGGTGGAAGATGAGGGCTGGCCCACGGGCCCTCAGCACCCAAGGCCAGCTGCTAGCTGGATACCCATCCCCACCGGAGCCTGGGCATGTGCAAAGCCACTGTGCCCACTGTCAAGCCTCCGTGCTAGAGTTGCCAGCTCTTCGTTGGGAAGTTTTTGAAGATGTGTCTCAGGGAAATGGAGTTTCAGGTGTACACCAGCAGGCAAGACCCAGTCACAAGAATGGAACTGTGAACAAGATGGGTAGCTGTGTTAGTCTGTCTGTAGCAGTAGAAAAGGGTAAGAGTCCAGGAGCACCTTAAAGACACAAAATTTGTGGTAGGCAGGGCTCTTTTTGTAGAAAAAGCCCAGCAGGAACTCATTAGCATAATAGGCCACACCCAACAGCAGAAACCCATTAGCATATTAGGCCACACCTCTGACAGCACCGCTCATTAGCGCATTAGGCCGCACCCCCATATTACCAGAAGTGTGGTCATCCAGCCACACCCACCTTTTGCTTGTTATTCTGTTTACCTTGTTTGTTGTCAAAACCCAGGGCTTTTTTGTAGCAGGAACTCCTTTGCATGTGAGGCCACACACCCCTAATGTAGCCAGTCCTAATGAGTTTCTGCTGTTGGGTGTGGCCTATTATGCTAATGAGTTCCTGCTGGGTGTGGCCAAGTTGGGAGCCAGCCAGAACTCCGTTCCTGTGCGTTCCTGCCCAAAAATAGCCCTGGTGGTAGGGTTTTGTTAGTCTTTAACGGC
>NW_015170280.1:1500515-1543135 GCF_001447785.1 Gekko japonicus
CCCACTGCCTGTGAACAGTTTTACAGTCATATGTGATTTGTGTCTTGTCTTCTGTTCCCATTGTCCCATTCCCTCCTTGAATCAAATGGGTGCAGAATCAGCCTAAAGCTCTAGACCATCTCCTTGGAAGAGGTGTTAGAAGTATGCATGAAGGATGCTTGCCAAGTCTTTGCTTTCTTTTGAAACTTTGTCTCCACCTCCTCACCATCTCTTCTGCACTAAACACAATTCTAAAAATGGAGTGAACTCTCTAAGACAAGCTGTTGCTGAAACACCCCACCCCCCCCAAATCCTTGCACGAACGTATGCAACTGAGGCCTGGAACTACAGGAGCACACATTGAAGAGAGGAGTTGGGAAGGAGTTGGGAAGTGGCTCGTTGATGGGGTTTTGAAAAATAAAACTTGGTTTTCAGCAGAGATAAAATAGCTTAGCAATGCCAGAGTAAAATAATTCAGACCCAGAGTCCATGTGTGTTTAAAATAGAAAGTTTTTACTACATTCTAGCATGGGGAAGGGTAACTGGGATGAAAATAACAACAGAGCTAAACAGCTACATCTTTACACTACAACGACAAGACTAGAAGAGAGCGATAATGGCGTCTCTACTTCTTGTTCAGAACAAGCACACAAAGAGAGGAAGAGAAGCCATAAAATGCTAAAACACTTTGACACTTTACTTCCAATGAAACTTCTAGATCAGGAAGAATTTTCCCGGGCTCCTAGCATCTAAACTAGCATTGGCTATATAAAACATGTGATTTCCTGTGACAACACAAACAGACATTTAACCCCATATATACTGAGTGTTTTTAACATGTAATACCCAACACTCGTCCATAGTGATGAGAAGCATGCAGGGATCCTGCCTCTGGGAAGAACCACATAGAATTCTTCCTTTCTCTGAGACAAGATGGCATCTGGTCATATTTCGGAGGAAGGAAACAGTGAACTGGAGGTGGTGGCAGTGAGTGTGACAACTGCAGTAAGGCTCCTGTGTGAGCAAATGTCCATCTGTTCCGCCTCTGTTTGCATAAATGTGTTAAGAAGAGCCAATATACTACTTCCTGCAATCCCACGAGATCCTGCCTTGACTGCTGTTCCCTTGTTGCGTCTCTTAAAAGGTACAATTATCCCAACGCTACTGACTTTGCAAAGGGCTATGCCTTGCAACTTAACAGCTTTGTCCTTGGAGAACCCATTTCTGAAAGAACACCGCTAAGAGGCATGGCTTTCTTTCTCCCTCTTTTCAAGCTGAAGGGAAAACACGTTCCCCTTTCCATCTCCATATCAAGGCACCGATGTCCTGAACACAGATAATTATCGAGCTAACATGTCTCTCTGCTCAACGAGTGGGACACGAAAAACACTTTGCCTTTTCATCATGGAAATAAAGAGGGATTTGAAACTTGAAATCTCATTAAGCCAGGATTGATGCGCAACCTGGCTTTCGAAGCATCTTCACAGCACCGATGTAGAAGCAAGGGGCTTTTGCTACGGAGACAGTAATAACCTAGCCAGGTATTTCACCAGTTGAAAGGCACTTGAAACGCAGCCCTTCCCCGCACGAAGGAAACGTGAAACCATAATTGTCTTTTATCGGGCTTCTCTTTCTCAGAGATGGGTAATAGAAGCACCCACGGAAATGGTCCGTAGTGTATCATCTGAAATCTCATATGAAGAGCTGGGCGGGGGGTTGGCCTATGAATCCTATCAGATATCCAGACGACGGACTGTCATTTCCAGAGGGAAAAGATATCTTCTTCTTTTTGTGCACACACTGTCTCAGGGGAGAGCAACCTTTTATCATTAAAGAGCCAAGCGACATCAAAATTCAGAGCAAGTGACCAACAAAGAGCCAATATAAGAAAGCACATTTGCGTAACCGAGAATAGACAAACTGATAACTGACATGTCAATTAATAGCCCGTAAAGTTTCTACCACCCAAACACTGCCTGTTCCATGTCCTTTATTAGGAAATGGTACATGAGAGGTCTCACAACAAGCAATAGATATACCAAGAGCTAACCTTGCACCTGCGTAAATCTGCACATGACTCGCACTTGGATTCCTGGCTGCTGCTCACCACTGTCGGTTCCCTTTCTGGAAAGCATCTCTCAGAAGCCTTTAAAAGCTTATAATATCCAGACCATCGTAAAGTTTACAGAGGCCCCTGCCACACGGGGGGGGGTTAATAGAGTGCCATGGCACGTTTGCTTTTCAGCATCCATCTGCAAACACGTCTCAATCAGGTTTTCATCATGCCCCCCGAAGTGGAAGGCCAAAGAGAATGCCTGCTATTACTTTTCATCTGGGACAAAACCCTGGAGCGAGTCTCTGTCATACTGTATTGGACAGAGTGCTCATTTGGTCTCTGTGGAATCTGATGAGGAACAGGTAAGCTCACCTGCCAAGAAACCAATGGACCTTCTCAGGCAGTTTACACATGGATGTGATTCCAGTGAAGCCAGAGGCCTGTACTCCATATTTTCTTTTTTTGCACAAATCAACATCATTCCATCTGTATGCAGAAAGCTAAGCAGTTGATTCTGGTTTGCAAATGACACTGTAATAGTGAAAGTGCAAATACTTCTAATAGTTAAAGTGCCACACGGAGGATTTGCCCTGCGAAAGGGATGGATTGAGGGTGCATCAAACGGGCACGATCATACCACAACATCTTGCACAGTTCAGCGGGGAGCCGGGGATGGGCCAGCAGAAGGACGTGCCGGCGATCCTACGGCCGCGCTTGCTGCGGCCTTTCAGGTAAGACCACCTCTGTCGGTGGTTCTTTTTTGCAGCGGGTTTTCGGGGGTGGGGACGGATCGGGGATGGGTGTGCGCCGCTTCCCAGATGTTGCGGTGAGATCACGCCTGTTTGCTGCGCCCCCGATCCGTCCCTATCCCGGGCCAAACCCCTCCGTGTGACCGGGACCTAACATTCTGAAAGCAGCCAGTAAAACTATCCATCCCATAATATATTCCACAGTAGAAAACCATGATCAGCTGATGTAACTTTTTTGTTAAAGGGCCTGTGTGTGTTATCAGGTGTCAAGTTGCTTCCGACGTATGGCATCCCTACGAATTAATAGCCTCCAAAGCATCCTATCGTCAACAGCCTTGCTCAGGCCTTGCAGACTGAGGGCCCTCCTGGCTACCTTGACTGAGTCAATCCATCTCTTGTTGGGCTTCTCTTCCTCTTTTCCTGCTGCCTTCAACTTTCCCCAGCCTTATCGTCTTTCCCAGTGACTCTTTGTCTTCTCATAATGTGTCCAAAGTACAATAGGGGCTCAGTTTAGGGAGAGTTCAGGCTTGATTTGATCTATAACCCACTTATTTGTCTTTTTAGTGGTTCACAGTATCCGTAAAATGCTCCTCCAACACCACATTTCAAATGAATCAGCTTTCTTCCTTGTCCAACGTTCACACCCACACATAGTCATGATGGGGAATACTGTGGCATGAATTAGTAATTTGATCTCAGTTGCCAGCAACACATTCTTATATTTAAAAATCTTTTCTTAAAAGCCCTAGGATCCTGTTTACACATTCAGGGACTGTTAGGTAAAGGTAAAGGTTCCCTTGCTCGAAAGCCAGTCGAATCCGACTCTAGGGTTGCGGTGCTCATCTCCGTTTCAAAGCCGAAGAGCCAGCGCTGTCCGAAGACGTTTCCGTGGTCATGTGGCCGGCATGACTAAACACAGAGGCGCACGGAACGCTGTTACTTTCCCACCGAAGTGGTACCTATTTATCTACTTGCAATTTCTTGCTTTCGAACTGCTAGGTTGGCAGGAGCTAGAACTAGAGATGGGAGCTCACCCTGTCATGCGGCACCCGGGTCTTGAACTGCTGAACTACTGACCTTCCACAGCCTGCAGTTCAGCGTCTTAACCACTTGAGCCACCGCAGCTCCTTTTTTGCAGCGACTGTACACATGTAAAAAAAGGAGAAGGAGAAAGAGAAGAACTGGATTTATACCCTGCCCTTCACTTAGAGTCTCAGAGCAGTTTACAATCTCCTTCCCTTCCTCTCCCCACAACAGACACCCTGTGAGGTAGGTGGGGCTGAGAGCGCTCTGAGAGAAACTGCTCTTGAGAGAACAGCTCTGACAGAACTGTGACTGACCCAAGGTCACCCAGCTAGCTGCATATGGAATCAAACCCGGTTCTCCCAGATTAGAGTCTGCTGCTCTTAACCACTACACCAAAAGAACATTTTCTTCCTGTCTCCTTGCTCGGTAAGTTTGCAGCACTGCCTTACAGGATGATTTGATAGGTTCTTCAGCTCCAGCCTGACTTGAAGACACATGGCACTCCAGCTTTGAGCTAGAATGGAAAAATGTGCTTAAAGGAAGTGCCTGTTGGCTGATGTCGTGGTGTCACTAGCACACCTCTCTTCCAATGTCTGGTACAGTCCGAAAGTTTTCTTTAAAATGACTCAAGATGAAGGCTAAATGTACATGAGGCACTTAAAAAATGTAAAAAGCAGGCCAGCCGTCTGAAGCATGGGGAAGGGGCTATACCAGTGGTTCCCAAACTTATTTGGCCTACCACCCCCTTATTAGAAGAAAAAAAAATTACTCAGCGCCCCCCTGGAAATCTACCTTCAAGAAGTGGACAAAAAGATGCAGTGACAAAATTGCACATAGTAAAGAAAGATGTTGTTGTAAATAAGACACTTTGAAGCTGGAATCATAAAAGTATTTTATTAAATCAACCATAGTAACGTTTGCACACACACAGAAAATTAAGATAAAAAAGGATAATATTAAAATAAAAAATCACAAATAACATTTAAAAAATCCTAATGAGAAGGATGAACCTGGTGCGCTGCTCTCAATTTATTAATGTTTGGCTCTACTTTTGTCAGCAGCAATCTTAAATCACCGTGATTAGCTATTTGCAGTCGGTTTCTTTTTAGTTAACAGATTTATGACCACACTGAACCCACTTCCACTAAATATGTTGAAGGAAATGCAATTAGAAACTTTTGTACTATAGCCCATAATCCAGGATAAAGTGTCGGTATCTGCTTTTGCAGCCAGAACTGTTGGCCAGAGTTTTAAAACCAAAGGAAATAAAGCTGCTCTCACCCTACCTGCACAACACTCTCAGAGATCAGAAAATCACAAGACAGAGACACAAAAGCCCTAAAACTAGGAAACACACTCTGAGAACTGACTAAAACAAACCCCAGTTCTCCCCACCCCCACCAAAACACCAAAAAGATTAACCACACAACACAACCAAACAGCCCCACAGCAGCAAGCCCCCCCCTCAGCAAAAACCAGCAACAAACAAGCAAAAACATAACTGTTTGTCTGACAAACCACAGCACAGAAGCAAGGCCCACACACTCCCACGCCCACCACCGGTACCCTCCCAAGCAACCAAAAGGAATAAAGTAGAACTTTTAAAAACAAGACCTTCACAAATCAGAATGGAAAACCACAACAGAACAACACCAGAGCACTATCAGGGACAACAAATGCACAACACTGAACCCACAAACAGCAGCTGCCGCCCTCCCCCCCCGCACACCCAAACCCACACACACCAAGGAGCTACTACAATTAATTTAAAAAACCAATCCAACAGAAATACTTTTAAATGCAAACCAAACTTTTAAAACTGTCACCAAATGTTTTAACTTTAAAAGAGTAAGCCAAACCTCCACCCGACCCCCAACAAGCAACTACAGTTAATTTAAAAACAATCATACAGTAATAATTTTAAATGCAAAACAAACTTTTAACCCCCCCCCCAATTATTAAGTGTAAGAGTAAGGCTTAGCCAACCCCCACCCAACAGAACTGTAACCCAAAGCCACCCCAAGCTAGCAGCCCAACCTAAAGTATAGGCACACTAATTTAAAAGGTCCTTTTACTAATATCCTCCTTTTAAAAAAAATATGTATTTTCCCCAAATCTTACCTTTTAGATGTCTTCTTCAGTCCAGGATCCACTACGATCCACGCAGGCAGGCAGGCCAAGGCAGGCACAGAGCAGCAGCAACTAAAGGCCTGAATCCAGAGGCCAGCAGCAGCCACCGCACAATAGCCCAGCAGCAACACCAGCCTTACAAGGGTGCACAGGGCTGTGATTGGCTATGGGGACCCTTCTCCACCTCCACCTCCCTACCTGATTCCACGGAAGACCAGGAGAAAGCAGGAAAAGGCTACTTAAGATAGGTTCTAAACTCTTCTTTCTTTATGCTTCCACCACCCCCTTATTTTTATTCAACGCTTCCCAATTGTACCCAAGGCTCCTACCACCCACCTGGATCGTTCCAGCATCCCCCAGAGGGCGGTATTGCCCACTTTAGGAACCAGTGGTGTAAATTAAGGGTGGGAAGGTACCAGCTGGATATTAGGGAAAACTTTTTTACAGTCAGAGTTCTGCAACAGTGGAATCAGCTGCCTAGGGTGATGGTGAGCTCCCCTCACTGGCAGTCTTTAAGCAGCAGCTGGACAAATGCTTGTCAGGGGTGCTCTAGGCTGCTCTTGCATTGAGCAGGGGGTTGGACTAGATGGCCTGTATGCAAGGGTCATTTCCTGCAGGAGCGCACAGGAGCGGAGCTCCAGCAGTAAAGAGCCCAGGGGGTGGGCACATGCAACAAGCCCCCAGCAGCCCTCAGTCAGAGCAAGAAGCAGCCAGGTAAGTTGCAGAGCCCCCCAGTCCAAAACAGTCCAGTGGCACCTTTAAGACCAAGTTTTATTCAGGTACAAGCTCTCCCTCCTCTGCAAGGACAGATCTGCATGTGTTCCCCCCCCCCGATAGCTAGCAATCCAAAACAGTCCAGTGGAGCCTGAGTGGTGGGTGTTGCCTTCTGACACACTTCCAGTGATGTTAGGGGGTGTGGCATATGCAAATAAGTTATGCTAATGAGTTGTTCTAATGAGCTCCTGCACCTCTTTTTCTACAAAATGACCCCTGCCTGTATGGCCCCTTCCAACTCTGTGATTCTGTGATTCTATGATTCTAAGGCCACACGGGAGGTTTAGGCCCGGAAGAGGGACAGATCGGGGGCACAGCAAACGGGCGCGATCAAACCGCAACATCTGGGAAGCGGCGCGCACCCGTCCCTTCAGCCCAGTAACGCGGAGCAAAAAAGAACCTAGTAAAGAGAAGGACTTACCTGAAACGCCACAGCAAGCACGGCCGTCGGATCGCAGGAGCGCCCGTCTTCAGGAGCATTCGAGGCTCCCAGCCGAACTGCGCATGCGCACACATGCGCAGCCGGCTGCCTCGCGCTCCCTTCCGTGTCTTTCCCCTGGCATCTGATCATGCCGGGGAGCAACTGCGCGGCAGCTCACGGGATCAGTCTGATCCTGCCGCCGCGTGTCTCTTTTGGTGCGGTTTTAAAAAGCCGCAATTTGGCCGCATCAATTTCCCCCCGTGTGGCAGGGGCCTACGTTAACTCAAACCATGCCTTTTTGGGGACTATCAGAGAGGGGTTTTTTTATTAAAACAAAGTTAGTTCCAATATTCAAGGGCCAGAAGAAGCATACTTGAACAACTGAAAAACGTTCCTTTAAAAAGAATTCATAATCAAACGGCAAACGCTAGGGTTGCCAAGTGAATTTTACTCACCGGCGGGGGAGCCTTGCTGCGCTCCGGGAGCCGTCCCTTGTTGTGTGTGTGCGCGCAAAGCGCGCACGCACCGCCAGCACGTCACCAGAAGTGACATGCAATGTCGATCACGTTGAGGGCGTGGCCCCGATCGTCGGAGGGAAAACCATAGAGTTTTCCCTCCAACGATCGGGGCCACGCCCCCAACGTGATCAACGTGGTTGCATCACCTCCGGTGACGCAGCCATGCTGCGCTTCGGGGGGGGGGGCGGAATCCCCCCCGGGGCCCGATTCCGTGGCGACGGAAATCGGGCCTCCAAATCGGGGGTTTACCCGCCCCCGACTTGGCAGCCCTAGCAAACGCTGTGTGCATATGCATTAACATACTATTTTATTCCTCCCTCATTTGTCGGTTCACCAGCTCTGGGCTTGGAAATACCTGGTGCTTTTGGGGTTGGAGCCTGGGGAGGGCAGGATTTGGGGAGGGGAGGGACCTCAGCAGGGTATAATGCCATTGAGTCCACCCTCCAAAGCAGCCCTTTTCTCTAGGGGGGAACTGAACTCTGTCAGCTGGAGATCAGTCGTAAAAGCAGGAGATCTCCAGGTATCACCGGAATGTTGGCAACTGTACTCATCCATCCTCTTTGTTACATGTTCACTACCTGAAGGGGTCTCAGAGTGACTTACCATCTCCTTTCCCTCCTCTCCCCACAATAAGACACCCTGCGGGGTAGGTGGGGCTGAGAGAGCTCTTTTGAGGACCGCTTGTGAGAGAGCAGCTCCGAGAGAACTTGTGACTGACCCAAGGTCACAGATCAGCAGCTGCATGTGGAGGAATGGGAAAACAAACCCGGTTCTCGCAAAGTCTCCAACAGACTTTGCAAGTAAGGAAAATTTTTCAAATATCCTGTAAGGCAGGGCTCCAAAGTTAGCGAAGGAGGAGACAGGAAGCAAAGAAGGCAGACTGATTCTGCTGCATAGATGGGTGAGAGACTGACAGATGCTATCAGAGGTATGCCTGGCCGTAAAAGAGAGCGTCTGGATTGGAGGGAAAGGACAATTCCATTTCTTCCCAAGCAGCAGCTCAGACCCTGGGGAAAGAAACACTTCCCTCTTGGTCTGTTACCCTCTCTCCACCTCTCCTCCTGCTCTTTTGATGAAGCTGTCGCTCAGTCCGAGATCTTTTTTTCTTCGCCGGCCCAGTAGCTGAGGTCACTTCTTCATTTAACAGGCTCTGCAAATGATCAGGAGCTTGAAGCAAAGGTTGAATAAATTGGCTCTTCTCTTGTGTAATGAGAAATCTGCCCCCCCTCACCACAATCTGGATATTGGCCTTTGTACTTTTGTGATGCAAGTGTAATTTGTTAATTGTGTAATGCATTCATGTTTCGGGGTTCAATATGCAGCGGTTCACGCCATGCTTTCCCTGGTGAGTGCTAGTATGCTGCTGGCAGTATACGTGAAGCGTAAAATGTGAACCAGGTACTCATGAATACCACAGCAAGTGTCTCCTGTGATCCCAGAGTCTGGAGCAAGAGAATTGCTGCTGGTTTATGGTTAGGATCTCCCTTTCACACATTACATTTCTCTGTGCATTTATGTTCTGAAAGGGACCTACGTATGTCTGCTCAACCAGCACTTAGCACTCCTTGGTGAAGCACAATGTATAAATTCATTGTAGCGAATGATTCAGATCCACGCACACAATGTGAATCTTTGTAACTGGCTGTTCCTGGAAGAGGAAGGCATTTCGTTACTGAGCAGATGCCAGTAGATCTACCAGGTGGGAAGGGACATCCTCTCAAGAAGGAGGAGGAGGAGGAGGCTGGATTTATACCCCACCTTTCTCTTGGAGTCTCAGAGTGGCTTACAAATCCTTTCCCTTCCTTTCCCCGCAACAGACACTTTGTGAGGTAGGTGGGGCTGAGAGAGCTCGTTGAGAACTGCTCACAAGAAAACAACTCCGAGAAAACTGTGGCTGGCCCAAGGTCACACCAGCAGCTGCACGTGGAGGAGTGGGGAATCAAAACTGGTTATCCCATATTAGAGTCCACGCTTCTAACCACTACACCAAACTGGTTCCCAACAGGGATTATGTAGTGGTGGAAAGTGCAGTCACGTTGCAGCTGACTTATGGCAACCGCATAGGGTTTTCAAGACAACAGACCTTCAGAGGTGGTTTGCCATCGCCTGCTTCTTCATAGCAACCATGGACTTTCTTGGTGGTTTCCCATCCAAGTACTAACCAGGGCAAACCCTGCTTAGCTTCCAAGATCATATGAGATCAGGCTAGCCTGGGCCATCCAGGGCATAGGTTATATAAGACAGAAGACAAAGCTGAGTCTGGAGACAGGTTCGCTTGAAAGAATCAGACATTTCTGCTGGGTTGTGGATTGGTTTGCAAAGCCAACAGTGATCCAGCTCAGAATGCGAGAGGGACCTTTGAGATGCCTCCTCAGAGAGACTACAATGGAACTGAGAGGGAGGAGGAGAAAGCATTAGCCCAGGCCCTGGGTGGGACCTTGGCTGAGTGATAAAACGTCACATGCAGAAGGTCCCAGGTTCAATCCCCGGCACATTCATTTTAAAGGATCAGATCACAGGCGAGGTGAAAGACATCTGCCTCAGACCTGAAGAGCCCCTGCTGGGCCAGAATAGACAGCAGTGACCTTGATAGACCAGTGGCCATACTCAAGATAAGGCAGCCTCCAGTGTGCAGACAAAAGCACAGAAAGCTCCAAGCCAAAGGAAAGGCAAAATGAGCCTCCCCAGGAGCTTTGCCAAGGAACAACCAACCTGTGTCAATATCCTGAGCAAAAATATCCTGGCGCAGTTCCACAGGGCCTGCAAGACGGAGCTCTTCCGCCAGGCCTTTGCATAGAAGCCACCGCTGTCATAGTACCACCACCGAGTTGCCATATTAGACGGTGGATTAGACCTGGAGGTGAGCCAGCCCTGGGCAGACGCCTAGATGACCGAAGAACGTATGTTGTCAGGTTAGGTTTGACAAATGGAACCCATCTTGGACTAAGAAGATGCTTTATTTAATGACTGTTTTTATGCTGTCTAATGATCGTTTTTTATGCTGTTTTAACTGTTTGTTATGGCATTTGCCTCTGTTGTTAGCCGCCCTGAGCCCGTTTGGGGAGGCCGGGGTATAAATCTAATAAATAAATAAATAATAAAAAAACCCATGCAGCCTGTTACCACTGCAAAGATCAGATGTTTGTGGATGAACCCAAGAGGGAAGGTCTCCTGGCATGGGCATGCCTTGTCTGTTATGCCCCAATGTGCTTTGGCAGAGGAGATGGATTTGACTTGATGATTTCGGGAATGAGGTGCTGTGGAGACAATGGGGTTTACTGCCCATCCCTTCAGTGCCCAGAACCTTATCTTCACTGGAACAGGGGTCGGTAGCTGGAAGACCACACTGGAAGGAGCTGATCAGCTCAGAAACTAAACACAAAGCCGGGAAGAGGCCTTTGGAGAAGGGTGTCCCTCTAGAGCACCTGACTGATCTGGGAAAGAGATTCTCGGTTTTATTCCAGAGGTAGCAGTTGCCAAATGAATGGTGGTGGGGAGTGCCACCAAGTCGCAGCTGACCTATGGCAACCCCATGGGGGGGGGGGGTTTCCTCAGGGCAAGAGACATTCAGAGGTGGTTTGCCATGGCCTGGCTCTGCACAGCAACCCTGGGCTTCCTTGGTGGTCTCCAAGGAGGGGGCAGAACACTGGCTAGGGGAGACACTCTCCCAACATCATTGCATGACTTTCAACTGAGTCTTCTGTCTTCTCTGCTGGGAACCTGGTGGAAAGCGCCGCTGTCAAATAGCAGCCAACTTATGGCAGCCCCACAGGGTATTCAAAGCAAGGGGCGTTCAGAGGTGGTTGGACATTTCCTGCATCTGTGTAGCAACCAATGCTCCCTCTAAGCTGTGTAGTCTTGTGAGCAAAAACTCTACTTTGTGAGCTACTGGCATTAAAGTTGAGAGCGAGGGATTTGGCTGCTGCATAAATTAGTTTGCTCTGGAGCCATCCTCCCTGAGCTAAGACAAAAACGTGGGAGCCGGAGGCTAAAAAACTGTGAGCTAGCTCACACAAACTCAGCTTAGAGGGAACACTGGTAGCAACCCTGGACTTCCTTGGTGGTCTCCCATCCAAGTGATAACCAGAGTTGACCCTACTTAGCTTTTGAGAGCTGATGACATTGGGCTAGCCTGGTCCATCCGGGTCAGGGTATATAGGGAGCATTCAGTGGGTCAGGGATAGAGCCAGGATGAAAGAGGCCAAATTCTAGCTGTAGTCTGGCAGGAGGATCCAGAGTTTGTCGGTGTTAGCAATTCTGATCTCTGGTTACACTGTTCAGCTGATTGGTGACTTTGGTTCCCAAAGAAATCTTAAGAAAAGAAGCACATTCAACTACTGGCGGGAGATACGGGTTAGGGATGAGTTTATGTTTTTAAAAACTGAAACAGTAAACGATGGGAGACTATGCAAAAAACCCCACCTCTTGGTCTTCTGGTCTGTGTGTCAAAGACTTTGTGGGACTCTTGAACTTCAGTACCGTCTTTCTAGCACAGACAATATTTGAGGAGTTTTTCTCCAAAAGGCCAGTGAGAGAAGGAACTCCTGCAACACATAAGTGCAGGGCCAGCCCAAGGATTTTGGATGCCCTGGGCTAAGGTGCCCAAGTTGCCCCCACCCCCTGCTGTGCCGCAGGGAGGTGGGAAGATGACCCTCACCATCTTTACCCCTGCAACACAAGGAGATGAGAAGATGACATCCACCCTCCTCCTCATAGGCCATAGGGAGAAGCTGATGCCTTCCCTCTTTGTCCTTTGGTGGTGGGCCCCACTGGTGGGACACAGCGGTGCCCATCCTCTTCACCCCCGTCGTGATTTTAGGCTTATAGTAATGTGGCCTACAGGCTCTAGGGAGGCCTAGTGGCTCCAAGGAAGCCTGTACTAGAGTAGCTATCAGAGCCTACATTTTTCAGGTCCCCCTCTGTGATCGGTTAACAGGGGATTTGGAGGGAAAACTTACCCCAGTAGAAGAGTGAGGAGTGTTGCCTGGGAAGAAGTGATAAAAGGTTTTGCCAAAAGTGTGAGGAGGTTCACTCCTAGGAAGCAGAGCTAGCGTGAAGCTGCTGCAGGAGGAGGGATCCCTCATCCAAAAGTGGTGAGTCAGCTTGAGGCCAAAGACCTAGAGAAGGCTAGGTACAGTACAGTCAGACGCATTAGGGTTTCTTATTTTGCTGGTTTACCTACCTTTATTGTGCTCATTTTTCATGCATGTTATTGAATTACCATTGTTGTTGACTCTCTTTAATAAAAATAATTTGTTACTCTGCCTGAGTCCTCACACCTGATTTGGTCACTTATAAGGAGGCACCTGCTGGAAAAGGCGTGTATAAAGGGGTAAGGTGGGTGCTGTGGGCCCTCCTGAAGAGACCCATACCAGAGTGGTGGCAGCCATTAGGCTGAGGTCACACGCGCCAGTTGGTGCGGAGGCGAAGCGCCCCTATTTTCTCCAGAGGAATTTGACTCACAGTTGCAAGATCACACATCCCTTTGTGCTGCAGGCTCAGTCCGTCATTGTGTGATCAGACGCCACTGCGGGTGAGGCTTTTGTTTTTTGCCTTTTGTTTCCCATGCACATAAGAACATAAGAACATAAGAGATGCCAATGTTGGATCAGGCCAAAGGCCCATCCAGTCCAGCACTCTGTATCACACAGTGGCCAGAAATACCAGGTGCCACCAGGAGGTCCACCAGTGGGGCCAGGACATTAGAAGCCCTCCCACTGTTGACCCCCCCCCCAAAGCACCAAGGAGGAATCGCACCTCCGCACTGAGGGTTCCCCATGGAGTATGCGGTTATGCACATATTCATTTATTTATTAAGATTTATACCCAACCCTCCCCGCAGAGCAGGTTCAGGGCGGCTTACAAGGGGCAAAGCCCATATAAAACAGATAAAACAATAAAAACCATTAATAACAATTAATAACAATTGTACTCAATTTAACAAGGGGGGGGGAATGGCACCAAGTCAAGATGGAATGATCAGACCACCCGGACAGCATGAGAGCATGCTTGAGCGACCAGACAGGGGAAAGTCTGTCCATGGCCCCTCAGAACCAGCTAGAGCCGGACTTTCCCCGGTGTCTTTTACTTCCACTTCTGTGGTGGAGCAACATGGGTTGCCAATGACGGCAGGACCTTTCCCAGATGTTGCTGTCTGATTGTGCCCTTTAGTACCATCAGGCATTTACAGCTATGTCGGATCTAAAGGCGCATGTGATCACAGCCACTAGAGAGCTTTTCTAGCTGCTTCACCCATACAGCAGAACACCATTGCCAACTACCTTGACCCCTCATGGTCAGGTGAGGTGCAGTGAAGGAAGGCAGAAGAGGGCTAGCCTCACCCCCTTGACGGCCACCCACTGGGGCTGAGGTGCCTCCCAAGGCAGACCGTCATGTGAGGTGGGGGTGACAGCCTTCCTGCTTGTTGCCTGTCTGCTTCTGGCCCCCTAAGTCTGCCTAGCAGATGGGTCACGGTCACCCCTGCCTACGCACACCCCCTCACATGCAGTACCACATTGGTGGAGGCGCTCCTCCTTCCAGAGCGAGGCTCCACTTCAAAAACAGAACAGAACCCAAATAAATAAATAAAGCTGGAATAATCCGACAAGCAAACGCCCACAGCGAAATGTAAAATGTAAGCAGATTTACTAAAGACCCTGTCTGCTGTTGGCAGAGTATAAAGGATATGATAGTCCTGAAAGAAATCAATACGCATCAGTCCTTTTTAAAAAAAAAGAAAAAAGGAGGGGGGATTTGGCAAAGCTTGAAACTGTTTAATTATTTTGATGAAAAAGAGAGTGGTTTTTTGGAGGGTTTTTTTTTGCTGGTACCTGCTGCATCAGCAGAATTCTCTTTTTAAGTGTGACAGGCACTGTCCTCCTGGGCTACCAATAGGCAGAAAGTTTTACAGTGTAGGTGGGAATGGTGGGAAAATGC
This sequence comes from Gekko japonicus, assembly GCF_001447785.1. Lineage (NCBI taxonomy): Eukaryota > Metazoa > Chordata > Lepidosauria > Squamata > Gekkonidae > Gekko > Gekko japonicus. The sequence goes on from NW_015170280.1 coordinate 1,515,105, forward strand.
GAAGCGGTGGGGGTAGAACCGAATCTGATCAACAGGATCTGCATTCCAGTCTTTCTAGCATGCTCTTAGGTCCATTCCACATGACACATTTGCAACATGTTCCCACCACCTGTCCATTTTCTATTGGCAAGGTTGTGGCTTTCAGTCTCCAGCATGAGAATTCACAACATGTCAATTATTCTGCCAAGGAATCTCTGCACATGAGACACTGCAAAGGATTCTGGGGATGAGGGCGTGTTCTATGTTCAGTTTACATGGAGGGCTGGCCAATCCTGTTGGGCTTCTCTGGAGCCCTGTGTGAACAGAGAATGTACCTTGACGACACTTCTATGACTACATGTTGCAAGGGAATTGTTCGCAGACAAGGCCTCTTTCAGAGAAACTGGTTTGCCACTGTTGATTGTCTCACAAAAGAATCTGTGATCATCTTCTAAGGAGCCCCAAGATGATGTGGAATGCACACTTTGAAAGCCACTGCTTGAGAGCTGCAGTGTTCAAGCTGTCTCAGGATCCCCAGCTGGGTCACAGAGACCCACTTGCTGGGTCACAAGCCTCTAGAGCAGGTGTCCTCAACATGATGCCCATGGGCACCACAGCACCCCCTGACACTTTTGCTGGCCCCTGCCAAGTGTTTTAAGAAAGTGGGCAGGGCCAGGTGGGCCTTTTGCCCAGCAAGACTTCTGATTGGCCACTGAAGATCTGATTGGCGGTGCAGATTGTCACGGATGTTGCTTCGGCAGCAGCTGCCACCGCAGCACAGGGATCTTCACGGTGTGACTGAAGGTAAGCCATTTTGTGACTGGCTCCGCCTCCTGTGGCCGCTATTGTGTTGCTGCGCCCACCATGCTGTGTCAGAATTCCAAAGGCGCCCGGAGGGTGGAAAAGGTTGGGGACCCCTGCCCTAGAGAACTGCAACTCTGCTTGGGAAGGACCTGCTGCTAGTGTACCTGAGCACTGAGAAAGGGCCCCTTGCTTCCTGCCCCTCTTTGCATGCCCTCTGACCGAAGCTGCGGGAGGGAGAGGCCAGGTGTCTCTGCGTGGGAGAGGATCCCTTGTTAGCAGAGGCAGGTGCAAGGATCCCACTCAGTGCGGAAGCTCTCCCTTGTCTTCTCTCTTCTCCGCCTGCCTGGCACAGCCAGACTCAGCCACCCCTGTCAAGAGCTGGGGCCTCTGAGGGGCAACCAGTCCAGGTAGAAGTAAGCACAGCTGGGTGGAAGCACTTTGGATGCGCCACCAGGGGGACATTCCATGCAACATGTGCCCTTGGGGACTAGGGATGTGTCCCCAAGACAGTGCGGAAGAGAGAACAAGAGGAGGAGAGTGAAAGGTAAAGGGCGGCTGACTTCACCTGGCTGGGTGCCTGAAGGGGTGGGGGGGAGAAGAGGAAGACGAGGAAGAGGAGGAAAAAGAAGAGGAGGAGGAGGAGGAAGTTGGTTTTATACCCCGATCTTCACTACCTGAAGGAGTCTTAGAGCAGCGTACCCTTCTTCTCCCCGCAACAGACACCCTGTGAGGTAGGTGGGGCTGAGAGAGTTCTGAGAGAACTGTGACTGACCCAAGGTCACCCAGCTGGCTTCATGTGGAGCAGTGGGGAATTAAAATCTGGTGCTCCAGATGACAGTCTGCTGTTCTTAACCACTACACCACACTGGCTCCCTGGAAGAGTCTAACTGCTAGAGAAGGCCCAGCAAAGGAGAGTCATCGCCAGCGGGGACGGCCTGTCTACAGATCTACACTGTCTGGAGGCAAAGCAGATAACTCTTAGGCTGACAAGTTGTTCCCACAGCTACAAGGGGCTAGGTGGAGGTCTTAAATACTGGAGCATGCTCAGACAGATCCAGCCAGGTCCCATCCGCCTATGGCAAATACTACTTCTTAAAGAGCCAGTGTTCACATTTGAAGCCTTGCATAGAATCATTGGTTGGCAATCTTCTGGTGGGACTTCCAGCATCTCTGGTGAGTGAGGTTCAGTGACAGTGACTTAGGAGGGTGCTGGGAGGACAGTAAGACTGGAGAGGAGGGGTCTGGAGAGCTCCCTGAATTACTGGCTCCATCAGTAGTCTGGAGATCTCCCCGAATTACAAAAATGGCTGCTTTGGAGAGTGGACTCCGTAGTGGACCTGAAGAGTGGCTCCTGTTGAGGTTCCTCCCCACCTCAAACCCCTCCCTCCCTGGGCTCTACCCCAATATCTCCAGGAATTTCTCAAACCGGAGTTTGGTCCTGGGGAAAATGAGGTTAGGTCAAGTGCTGGCAACCAGTAGGAGATGCTGGGGAGCAGGGGACAACAAAACTGGTGTCATGCTGACACAACAGAACTTGTGTTAGACTATATTGGACTTGTTATTTACAATATTGTACAAATAAGGATGTTGACAAAATCTTTTTGCACTTTATAAAGTTTAACAAATTATATAAATCTTATTAATGATTTTATCACAGGATTTTTTGTGCATTTACCACCTGGAGGCTGGCAACCTGAACCCGTTTGCACGCCCCAGGAAGGGAAGCCATGCTTGAAGCCCCCCCCCCAGCCTGTTAAAGCTAGCATATTAGGAAGAAAGGTTCTAGCCCATCTCTTTCTTTTTGTGCTAATTTCTGCTCGCAGGACGTTTTTTCTGTACAGGACATTCAAAAAAATGTGGAATGCGTTTGTGATTCCCCCGCCTGCAGCAGGAAACGGCAGAGGCTGCTTTGCCACCCTGGAACTTGATCGGCTCCGTCCACCGCATGCTTGCACCAGGCCCCTCTTCCAACCTGGAAAGTAGCCCGATTCACTTGCAAAGAGTCGGACTTCCATCCTTCATCAGGGAGCTCCTGATGGAGCCAGTAATTGCCATCCATCTCGGGCCTTATATCCAGGGGATTTGCCTTCCCAGCAGGTTGTTCAGTCGAGGAATTTGTCCCGGCAAATTGGAGCATTTCTCAGCGTATTTAGAATGCCAGGAGAGGCTGAGAGGCTTTAGCAAGCGGTTGGGGGAAGAGCTCGTTCGACCAGGTTTCATTCTTTGTGTACGGATTGGCTGCAGATCTAATTAAAAGACTTCAGGTGGTTTGGGGGCGGCTCGTTCAGACTGGCCAGAGGCTTCTTTGGAGAAGATCTCCCAGCCTTTTGATTAAGGCCAGGAGACCAAATGACCCCTCGTTTATTCCCCTTTTTGAAGAAGAAGCTCTCTCATCTACCTGGGCTTAGCGGGACGGAGCCAGCCATTCCCAGCAGCGAAGCACCGACTGCCTGGTTCCTATCTAGGGCTAAACGTGCCTCCAGCGCGGATTGTAACTCTGCGGTCAGGAACAGCAGCTCCCGCTTTGTCATAAGCTCTGGGTGATGGAACCCCTGGACCAGAACTAAGACTCTGTCATGGGCTTGCGGGACGCCATTTCTAGGGTGAGGCGGAGCTCTGGGGAGGGGTGGGAAAGGAAGGAGATCCTGAGCTGAGCAGTGCTGAAAGGCGGGGTTGAAATGAATGGGCTTTTCCCGCTTCAGACATCCAAGTTCTCTTGTCTTTGGGGAGTATCTCCGAGATGCGTGCATCCTCACTGTTCAGCATAAGCAGCCTTTGAGGCCCAAAGATGCTGCTATGACAGTGAAGCACGGACAGTGCCTAACAGCTGGCAGGGGAACGACTGAACAGTATCTGATATGTATCTGTCGCTGTTTGGACATTTAAAACAAATAAGAGTTTCTTTATGACTGACACACAGCTCTGCCAGTATGGGACTGTTTCTGACGTGCAGAAGTAGGGTTGCCAAATGGGGGCGGGGGGTGGGGAAACCCCCGCTTTGGAGGCCCGATTGCCGCCGCGGCGGAATCGGGCCCCGGGGGGAACTCCGCCCCCCAAAGCTGCATCACCAGAGGTGACGCAGCCACATTGCTGACGTTGGGCGTGTGGCTGAGCTCGTCGGGGGGGGGGAAACCATATGGTTTTCCCCCCAACGAGCTCGGCCACGCCCCCAACGTCACACGTCACTTCTGGTGACGTGGCGGCGGCACGCGCGTGCTTTGCGCGCACGCACACGGAGCCTGCTCCCGACCTTGTCGGAGCCTCCCCCGCCGGTAAGTTTGCCAGACTTGGCAACCCTATGCAGAAGTGCCAGGGTTGCTGGGTTCCCCATGGCCACCACTGGCAGATGGCAATGGTAGGGTTGTCAAATCCAGGATGAGAAAACTCCTGGAGATTTGGGGATGGAACCTGGGGAGGACAGGGACCTCAGTGGGAGACAATACCATAGACCCCACCCTCTGAAATATCCATTTTCTCCAGGGGAACTGATCTCTGTAGTCTGGGGATGAGCTGTAATTCTGGGGGATCACCAGGTTCCACCTGGAGGCTGGCATCCCTAAGAAGAACACAAGTGCAGCAGCAATCCTGACTGGACAATCTCTGAGAAGTAGATCTGCAATAGAATTTTTTTTAGTACATTTTCTATCCGTTCATCACATCAAGTGAAAACAATTATTCTGAGATTTGTTTTTACTTTTGTTTGAGAACCAGCCTGGAACAGGCCTGTAGCTACGGCGGGGCTTTGGGGGGCTCTGCCCCCTTTCTTAAAGGCACAGCCCACAAGAATTTCTCCTGTAAATGCTTTTTAAAAGGCGTGCACTCCTTTAAGCAGAGTGGGGTGCTGTAGTTCACTAATTCCTGCACTGAGCAAGGGAGGTTGGAGTAGGTGACCTCTAGGATCCCTTCCAAGTCAGTGTCAAGAAACTGGTCTCCTTTAAGAGAGTTTTTCTGCCTAAGTGTTAGCTTTCTTGACTATAGAAGTCATCACCCCCACCTGCCGGCTTCTTATCAGACTCTCAGCTAAAGTGGCTGACACCTTGCAGCTGAGAGATCTATCCTGATAACAGCTTTCTATGGGCTAAATGGCTTTTCTTTCTGCACTGAGAACTTCAGCCCCACCAGAAAAAAATTTGCCCCACAAGCCACAGAATCCTGGCTACAGGCCTGGCCTGGAATAGTGGCTAGTGTCAAACTAGGGTCAGGAAGCCCTGAGTTCAAATCTCCACTGTGCCACAGGAGCTCACTGGCTGATATTGGGCCAGTCACCTCTTTCCTAGCCTAAACTATGTCACAGAGTTCTAGTGATGAGATAAACTGGAGGAGGAGAGAATGGCATTGTAAGCCACTCTAAGTACCTATGATTTAGCAGTGTCTATAGTCCACCATAGGTGCTTCCTCACCCACCCACCCACTTCTCTTGTTTTTCCCCCTAATCTGCATAATCTAGAATGTCATTTTATTCATTAAATTGTTTAGCTGGTGCCTCAGGGTTTTTATGTATTTATAATGTACTGTAACTTTGTTTATGAACTGTATTTTATTTTATATCTTTGTATGTTTTAGAATGTTGTAACCTGCTGTGAGCCTGCCGTGCAGGGGAGGGCGGGCTAAAAGTCCAATGAAATAGATAAATAAATAAATCTGTCCAAGGGAATGGATCTCTGTAGTCTGGAGCTCAGTTGTAATTCCAGGAGATCTCCAGGTTCCACCTGGAGGTTGCCAACCTTAGTTAGAACATAAGAAGAGTCCATCAAAGTCCAGCATCCTTTCTCACCCAGTGGCCAACCAGTTCCTCTGGACAGACAACAGCAGAGGCCAAGGCCTTTCCCTGATGTTGCCTCCTGGCTCTGGGACTCAGAGGATTATTGCCTCTGAACCTAGAGGTTCCCCTTCGTCTCCATGGTCAGTAGCCCCTGGTAGGTTCCCCCCCCCAGGAATCTATCTAATCCCCTTTTAAAGCTGTTTTATTCCTGTGGCCATCACTACATCCTCTGGCAGCCAGTTCCACATTTTAATCACTCTCTGTGTAAAGTCATGTTTCCTTTTGGACGCCTCCTCGTTTCTCTGCCTGAACGGAAAATCCCTTGGATCTCGGTGGACATCTGCCTCCGAGAAAATATGCCTAGTCTGTCCTGAAGCTTTGGCTGGCTCTGGCTCTGTCCCTGTGCCCACCTGGGAGGACAAATTTGCCATTCCAGAGCCGGCCCTGACAATTTGTGAAGGACAGATTTGCATCGCCGACAAGATCTCACTGCAGGCAGGGCAAGCAGATTGCTGTTTGCCTCTTCATAAATTAGCTTTTATCGAGGGTGTCAGGATTTAAGTGAATTACGGCGCCCCTTTCAGCGGAATTACCAGACAGTCCCTTCTTATCTCGAATTGCTCTTGATAATAGCATCAACGGGACGGTTTCTCTTTGTCCAAATTGATACGGGAGCCTCCGTCTCCAGGCACCCCCCAGACGTTCAATTAAATGCTGAGCAATAGATTGCATTGTGGAAAGGTTAGACGGGTCCCTGTTTGCCAAAGAGACGACATGAACCCTGCTCACCTTTGAATCGAGGAGGTCAATATGCGGTTCCTTCCCTGCTGAAAGCCACTCTCAGCCCAGCGCCAGTCCCTGCCGTCTCAAGGCTTCTCGGAGACAAAAAGAGTCACTGACCTTTGCCGGAAAGTTTTCCCGAGCTCTTTTGGAGAAGTTACATTCGATTTGAATCGAACCAGCAACTGCCAGTGGGCTTAAACCAACAAAGCTGGTTCAAAGCAGGAGGTCACTCAGGTGAGGTTGGGCGGCACGGATTCTCTGTGTTCTCTTAGCCCCGTTTTAGGTTTTCGGCTCTCCTGCAGCTGGTGGCATTATGAATCTGGCAGATCTACCTGGTTCCCTCCTGCCCAGATAGCTGGACTTTTGCAGGCATCTGGGGAACCTGTCCCTGCTCCATTATAAAGGACTTTGTGGCAACACTGGAGCCTCGGGTACCGGTTGGCTGAGCAGTGATGACATCATAGTGGTTGAGCGGCCATGATGTCATAGAGCAGGAATCCCCTTAATGTTTTTGAGCCTGTAAATGGTTTGGGGACTGTGAAAACAGATGGCACGCCCCACTATGAGATGGCTACCAAGGGGACTGGGGCCAATCAGAAGATGTTGGGAGGTTCCAAGCCAGGCCTGTAGCTACAACGGGCCATTCCGGGGCCCTGCCGCCTTAAGTAAAAGCCCTGCCCCACAAATAGCCTTGGAAGGAAGGGCTAGAAACAGGCTTGGAGCCTCCCCCTTTAAAGACAGACATTCAGATTAACTTAACTAACTGTAATTTCACTGCCCCCTTAAAAATTTAAATGCCCCCCAAACAAAAAAATCCTGGCTATGGGCCTGTTCCAAGCTTAGCATCCTCTGATGGAGGTGAGTGTTTCCTTAACGGGTGCTCCCTGCTGACAAAACTAGGACTGCCAACTCCATATTGGGAAACTCCTGGAGATTTTAGGGGTGGAGCCTGGGGAGGGCTGGTTTTGCCAAAGGGGTGGGACCTTAGAGGGGAACAATGTCATAGAGTTCACCCTCCAAAGCAGCCATATTCTCCTGGGGAATGGGTCTCTGTAGTCTGGAGAGATCTCCAGGTGCTACCAGAAGCCTGGCAACCCTATGTCTTCTAGGCTGTTCCGAAGCACCTCCTGCTCCGATGTGATGCAGGAAAGCCAGTATTGGCTCTTACCTATATGAAAGAAAGAAACGGCTACCAAGGAAACACATTGGCAGGGGCCACGACATCCAGGAGCACCATGTGGTAGATCACTGTCAAAAGGACCGAGAAACAGAGGATGATTTTTGAAGGGAGAATCCAGAGTCAGCTGGTAAAGAGGAAGAGCAGTGAACTGAGAAGCAGAAACATGAGGGAAAGGTAGGCGGAGTGACAGACTAGGAAGCCTGAAGGGAAAGAGACATTAAAGGAGTGTCCATTTCAATAGTGGTATCCCCAGTGCAAAGAGAAGGCAAAGGAAAGGGGCACAGAAAGGGAGAAGGAATTTTACTCTGTTTCTGTAAGGGGAAGGAGGAAGAGGAGATTGGATTTATACCCCGCTGTTCACTTGGAGTCTACCCAAAGGAGTCTCGGAGCAGCTTACAATCACCTTCCCTTCCTCTCCCCATGACAGACACCCTGTAAGGTAGGTGGGGCTGAGAGAGTTCTGAGCGAACTGTGACTGGCCCAAGGGCACCCAGCTGGACTTCCTGTGGAGAAGTGGGGAATCAAGCCCAGTTCTCCAGATTAGAGTCCGCCGCTCTTAACCACAACACCAAGCTGGCTCCCTCAAGAGGAGAAAGCCAGATGGAGGAGCTTCAGGGGGTAGAGGAAGAGATGGGAGTGGACTTGCCAGCTCTGGGTTGGGAAATTCCTGGAGGTTTGAGGGTGTAGCCTGGGGACAGCAGGGGATGTGGAGGTGAGGAACCTCAGTGGGATATACTCTCGTAACGTTCACCCTCCAAAGCAGCCACCTTCTCCAGGGGAACCGGTCTCTGTAAGCTGGGGATCATTTGTGTTTGCACATCTGCAGGCCCCACCGGGAGGTTAGCAGCCCTGGGTGGGAGGGAGAACTTCAGAGTAAGGAGAAGATTGGATGATTCTGATCAGCCATGACAGCTCTGGTGAACATGCACCAGATTTGTACACAGCCAGATACTGGCCAACCTGTGGGCAGCTTTGTTCTCACACCACATGCTGTGCATGGGCACAGGTCCCTAGCACAAACTAGATACCCGTTGCCAGGGCTACTTTTGGGCAGGAACGCACAGGAACAGAGTTCCGGCTGGCTTCAGAGTTGACCACGCCCATTACAGCCAAAACCTGTGTGTGCGTGGCTACAGAGGGAAGGCCTGGAGAGTGACCCCCCCGGCAACTCAGAGGTGGAGGGGCCGGGGGGGGGGCTGGAAGGATCGGGGAGGCATTTAAATGCCTCCCCATGCCTTCCCCGGCCTGTCCAAGGGCCGGCTTGCCCGAGCTCCCCACAGCCGCGGGGCACCCAGGCAAGCCAAGGGAAGGCATGGGGTGTGGCTTAATATGCTAATGAGCTGTGCTGTCAGGAGTGTGGCCTAATAGGCTAATGAGTTTCTGCTGTTGGGTGTGGCCTATTATGCTAATGAGTTCCTGCTGGGCTTTTTCTACAAAAAAGCCCTGCCCGTTGCAAAGGCATCTGGACTAAGGGTGTGGCAGCCGATGCTCTCTCTAAGCTCCACAGTGTTGTGAGGAAAAATTCTGCCTTGTGCGCGGAAGAAGCTAGTAGCATTAAAGTTGTGAGCGAGTCTACATTTGACTATCGCATAAATTAGTTTCTTAGAAGATTATTTCCATAACCTTGTCAAAATCTCAGAACGAATTCTTTTAAAACTATATTTAAGCTACATTTTTAAGAATAATTGAAACATTAGAAGAGAAAACAGAATCAAATTAAATTTCATTACAGAAAATATTGTCCTTTATGGGGGTAGGCCTGGCCTCCGGAGAACAGGTCTAACCACCCCTTCCCACTATATTGTAACCTGGCCTCTGGAGAACAGGTCTACCCACCCCTTCCCACTATATTGTAGACCTGGCCTCTGGAGAACAGGTCTTCCGGCAGCCCCTTTCTGTCATAGCCGTTTGACCCTAGCCTATCAGAGGAAGGTTCCAAAGACATGGAGGAGGAGGAGGTTTGGGTTCAGAGACCCTATCAGGATAGAGCCGCCAAAGCAGCCATTCCACTGGGGTACCCACGAAAGAGCAGATGGAATCCCAGGGGACTCTGCTGCCGAGGATGTATCCGTGCCCTTTTTCTTTCCCCCAGCTCATGACCACTGAGTCTTGAGAGAGCAGAAGGCTTTCCAGCGCACTGGAACACATCTTCTAGAACAACATGGCCCTTTTCATTCTGAGCACTAGTTGTCTTCAGGGGAGGGAGGGCAGCACGGACCACACACCCCTCTGCTTTTGCCTAGGGATGAGTGACGGAGCAACACATCAGGCTCTCTGCTTGCCCTCTGGTTTAGCATCAGCCTCTGACAGTAGCCACTTTAGATTGTTGTCATCAGGGCTTTTTTTGTAGAAAAAGCCCAGCAGAAACTCATTAGCATAATAGGCCACATCCAACAGCAGAAACTCATTAGCATATTAAGCCACACCCCCATGTTACCAGAAGTGTGGCCATCCAGCCACACCCACTTTTTGCTTCTTATTCTGTTTACTTTGTTGTCAAACCCCTGGGCTTTTTTTGTAGCAGGAACTTCTTTGCATGTTAGGCTGCACACCCCTAATGTAGCCAATCCTAATGAGTTTCTGCTGTTGGGTGTGGCCTATTATGCTAATGAGTTCCTGCTGGGCGTGGCCAACTCGGGAGCCAGCCGGAACTCCGTTCCTGTGCGTTCCTGCCCAAAAATAGTCCTGGTTGTCATAAGATGGATGTACATCTCTTTGGGTGTTGACCAGGAACAGAAGACCCTTCCAGAAAATTTCACTCTTTTCATCAAACCCTTCTGGGCTTGCCTGGGCAGGAATCTCAAAATCCACTTTCAAATATTACTTCCTTTTTTTTCAGCCTTTGCCTCTTTACAGCATGTGGGAAGCTGATCTCATTCCCTCCTCATTCCCAGCTGCTGCTTCTGTGCCTCTGAAAGGTACTGGTGGCAAACTGTGTCCACATGGGCTCGTCTTCACACTTGAAGTGAAACATATTGTCCTTGAATAGCTCTACCTGGGTGCAGAAAGATTGTAAGGGAAAGTTCCTTGAGGACAGTTTGGCTCGGCTGTGAACTTGTGGAGTTGCCTTTGGTTGACTCAGACCTTTGGTCTTTCAAGGTCAGCAAGGTCTATTCCTGGCGGTGGTTCTCCAGGATCTAAGGTGGAAGCCTTTCACATCACCCTATGACTTGACCTTTTAGCTGGAAATGCCAAGGACTGAATCTGGGACCTTCTGGTGCTCTACCACTGAGCTAAGGACCATCCATAATTGTATATGTTTGAATGCATAAAGCTACCGTCTATTGAGCCAGTGTGGTGTGGTGATTAAGAGCAGCAGACTCTAATTTGGAGAACCGGGTTTGATTCCCCATTCCCCACTCCTCCACATACAGCCAGCTGGGTGGCCTTGGGTCAGTCACATCTCTCCCAGAGCTCTCTCAGCCCCACCTACCTCACAGGCAGTGTTCCCTCTAAGCTAAGTTAGTGTGAGCTAGCTCACAGTTTTTAGCCTCCGGCTCACACATTTTTGTCTTAGCTCAGGAAGGATGGCTACGAGTGAATTAATTTATGGAGTAGCCAAATTGCTTGCTCACACCTTGAATGCCAGTAGCTCACAAAGTAGAATTTTTGCTCACAAGACTCCACAGCTTAGAGACAGCATTGGTTACAGGGTGTCTGCCGTGGGGAGAGGAAGGAAATTGTAAGCCACTCTGAAGCTCCTTTGGGTAGTGAAGAACAGGGTACAAATCTAACTCTTCCACTTCTATTGAGCCAGAACTCTGGTATATCTGTTGGCAGAGTTTATATATGCAAGGAGGCAGCATACCAACTGTTTAAAGAAAAATAAGTAGGCTTATTGAAGAACAAACTGTTATGGAACATAGAAGGGAGAGAGAGCCTTAACTGTCTAGCCTAACTGCTGAAGGAGGAACAACAAGAAGAAGGAAGCTCTGAAGGAGCAGAAGAGGCAATCAGGAGACAGCAAGGACACAGTTTGAAATTGTGGGCAGTCCCTAGTCTACCTGTGCCAACTACCAGTCCTTCAACTGTCCCCCTGTAGGGTGATCTTCAGACCTTCTTCATAAGGCTGTGCTATAGACCTTGCATATTCCAACACTATCAAGGTCAGAGTTGTCTACTCTATTAACTAGAGATGTCAGGGATTGAACCTGGGACCTTCTGACTGCGAAGCAGATGCTCTGACTGGCAGTTGGCTACTCCAGGGTCTCACTCTCAGGCAGAGGTCATTTCCCCTTCATCTTATTTTGAGTTGTGCCAAGAGGGAGGTCTTTCACGTTGCCGACAACCTGACCCTTTTAGCTGGACCTGGGACCGTGTGCACACAAAGCAGCTGCTTTGCCACTGAGTTACACCCGCCCCCAAATGTATGTGTATGTCAACCAAGAGGGAGGTCTTTCACGTTGCCGACTACCTGACCCTTTTAGCTGAACCTGGGACCATGTGCACACAAAGCAACTGCTTTGCCACTGAGTTACACCCCCCCAAGTGTATGTGTATGTCAAATGCCATCAAATCACAGCCAATTTATGGGGACCTCATTGGGTTTTCAAGGAAGTGAGGAGCAGAGGTGGCTCGCCATTGCCTTCGTCGGCAACGTCTTCCTTGGTGGCCTCCCATCCAAGTACTGAACCTGCTTAACTTCCAAGATCGGACAAGAGTGGGCTCTACTGTACCATTCCAGATCCCCTGCCTTACCCTGCGTCTGACCTGAGACCTTCTGCATGCCGAGCAGATGCTCTACTGTGAGCCATGTCCCCTACCTGCTCTTTCTGCATTCCCTGACGAAATAGAAAACCATGTATGCAATCTTATTCCATGTGCCAACAACTAATAAAGATGATTAATAACCAAGTATACGATGTGTGTTTATTAATAAGTAGAATAAGGCACACACTAAATAATCCACTTTCAATCCACTTCCCAACTGGATTGTGAACTGGCAAAACCCAGTTGGAAAGTGCACTGAAAGTGGATTGGAAGTGGATTATTCAGTGTGTGTGATCGCAGCCTAAGATAGCTTCTATGGCTCCACTTATCAGCACTATTTTAAAAAACAGTCCATAGAAATCGGCTCAACTAACAGTAGTGTTTTCAAGAGCAGTCCATAGAACATGTTCCTCAGCATTTTGTAAATTCCATACTCTTGAGTAAATCCCAAGGCTGTGCAATGGATGAAAATAGAGACGATTCTTGAATCCAAAACAATGGTGTTCTCAGTAGCAGACACACACCGCTTCAAACTACCAAATAAAATTCTTCAGATTGTAAATAAGATTCTTTAGTTGCAAAATGGAGTCCTGACTTGACGGGCAAGCTAGCTAAAACTAGCCATGTTTCCACTAAGCTTCTTCAAAAGGCAGAACTGCTTCTCTCCGTCCAGCAGCTCTCCATGGCAATCAGCCACAATTCTGAAATGAGTATCCAAACTTTCAGATATAACTCACAATCTCAGCCCAATAGCATAACACTCTTCAAATGTCTAAATCTGTGTACTATGAATAGTTCTCTGCATTCCCAGCACAACTGAACTTGCTACAGTTGTCTTTGCCCCTTCTCCAAACAACTTGGTTTGACCTTGAGGGGGGGGGGGCAGATAAAAGATGTCCAAGGCCATACCCCACAAACTTCATAGCATTTTGGGGCTAGACTCTGGCCTGTCCACAATCAGACTCCAAAATCTAGCCTCTTACTGGGATGATGGAACCTTAAACATGATGGAGTCTTAAGCACCACTCCCATCGCTGAATGCTTTAAGGTCTTCAGAAGAGGCCCTGCTGAAATCACTCCTGACATCAAGGCAGGTAGCAACATGAAACAGGGCCTTCTTGTTGTTTCACCCCTTCAGAGTAGAACCACCGATGGCCTTCACAGCTAGCTGTTTACTGATTACAGAACCACAGGGATGATAACAGATGCCATTGCCATGCATTTGAGGTCGCTGGTTTGGGTTGTTTTTAGTTTACTTGTGTTTAAGTTGGTTGTGATGACTGCCTGTGGTTTTTTTTAAAAAAAATTATTCAAACTGGATTGCATGGTGTCTACATGGTTTGTCAGTTCCTTACAAGAGCTCTTTGAGATGTAACACCCATTCTCAAATAGGGTTGCCAGGTCCCCCCTGGGCACAGCTGGGGAAGGGTGTGGTTCAGGACGTACCTGTGTCCTATAACAGAACTGCTACTATGCCACAGGAAACTAAGTTAAGAGATTACTGGGAAAGGCTCCTGTGAGCACAAGTCCCTTACCATCAGAGGAGGCTGCCCTTTGCCACTCTGGTTGATAAACTGCAGTGGACTCAACGCTGTCCAATCAGCCTCTAAGGGAGGCAGGTAATTCTGCTCTGTCTCTCTCTGCATCAGGTGTGATCCCTTCCAATGTTAAGATACAGTACAATTACCTGCCCCAAAGTAGGCTGTCTGTTGTGTCTCTGTGTGAATCACTGCTCTAAGTTTGCCCCTTTCCACATACTCAGAATAGTAATATGTCCAAAGCAACAGAGGAGGAGGAGGAAGAGGAGGAGGTTGGATTTATACCCCGCCCTTCACTACCTGAAGGAGTCTCAGAGCATCTTACAATCTCATTTCCCTTCCCCTCCCCATAACAGACACCCTGTGAGGTAGGTGGGGCTGAGAGAGGTCTATTGAGAACTGCTCCTGAGAGAACAGCTCTGAGAGAACTTGTGACTGACCCAAGGTCACACCAGCAGCTGCATGTAGAGGAGTGGGGAATCAAACCCAGTTCTCCCAGATTAGAGTCCGTGCTCTTAACCACTATTTAAAGCAAGTACTCTCTTAAATATTGTCAAGGTAAGTGAAGCGAAGAGATGATATTATTTATTTATTTAAAATGCATGCCTCCTGTTTGGAAAACAATGGCTGAACAAGATAGAAATGTTAAAATAAAATAAATACACCACCCTGGGATGGAAAGAGCAAAGTCCTGTCAACTGAGATCTTGCATGACCAAGGATGGGGTGTGGGGGGGATTATCAAAGGAAGAAAAGGGGAACATTCCTGTTCCTTTGCACCATGTGAAATTCACCTTTGGGTTTCCCTTGGAGCTCAGCTCCCATGTCTCCCTCCAAAGGTCCTGATGGGTGACCCATCTTTGCTGGAGCAGAAGATTAATTTCTTCCCTGCACTCCATCTGTCTTCCTGTTGATGAATTGTTCCCAAATGGAATCTGATTGTCTTGAATGTATTCCAGCCTGAAAAACCACTTGCTTAAAAACCTTGTGAATAATTCTGGGCGCCTGGCACGGTGAAAAGTTTGCAGAGAGCTTTCGGATCCGATCATGGGAGAGATTGGAGAGTCCGCTTAACGCCAACAGGATATTACTGCCTCTTGGTTGGTTGACTGTGCCTCGTGCGTTGGGGCAAACCGAGGGCCGAGACTTATCATTTGGTGACTGGTTGCTTATTTTTGCAGTCAAAGTGTGGCACCTGTCCCCTTTCTTTTAAAAAAGAATGGGTGAATTATTCATGTGCCAAAGGATTGGTTCAGTTCCTCCACTGTAAACAGCTCTATATTTCATTCAGCAATTTGCTGTGGGTTCACTGGTATTTCACGTAAACCGGGGGGGGGGGGGAGTCCGTATCCCATATGTATTTATCCTGCAACAAAATGTATGGAAAAAATGGCTATCAATGACTGTGTAGGCATCTTGTGTCTTGGAGAAGGCATAAAGTCTGCATAGGCAGCATAGTGTTACACAGGACCGGCCCCAGCTTATTTTGCACCCTAGGCGAGGATCCCTTCTGCTTCCCCCCCCCCCCCGTGCGCCCACCATTTTTCAAAAATAAATGCATTTTAGGAAGAATGAAAAACACAAATAATCAAGAAACTCCCAGAGTACGGGGCTGGGAGCAGTTTGGGACCCCTAAGGGCCAGCCCGCTCTAGGCGATCGCCTAGTTCGCCTAGTGAGTGAGCTGGCCCTGATAGTGTAGCCACCATAGTGATCAGAAAGTCCAGGAGCAAATCGAAGTAGGCCTCCCCAGAAGTAAGTAAATAGGGAAGGGGACATGGAATGAGTCTCTGGTACCCAAAGCTTTCCTTAGCTTTAGTACAAGGAGGGTTCCCTCGGGAAGATGCTGTGGCTCAGGGGTAGAGCCTCTGCTTTGCGTGCAGAAGGTCCCAGGTTCAATCCTCGGCATCTTCAGTTAAAAGAACCAGTCAGTGGGTGATGTGAAAGACTTTCACCCGAGACCCTGGAGAGCAGCTGCCAATCTGAGTAGACAATACTGATCCTGATGGACTGATGCTCTGATTCAGTATAAGGCAGCTTTAAATGTTCATGTAAAAGTCCCATGACATCAAATGGGGTTTATGCCCTGGAAAACATCCTTAGGATTGCAGCCTTGGACCAGGAAGAGAAAGGCAGGAGTTCAAATCTCTGCTCAGTGCCCCTCCCCCGACCTTATGCTAGCAGCATAGTTCATCCTAGCGAACTTCACAGGGTTGTTGTGAATACAAGAAATGTGTATGCTGCTTTGGGGGAAGAGAGGTTCAAGGTGTGCTAGACAAACAATACAAGAAAGGGCGGACACAGGATTTTGTTTGTTTGTTCTTCCTGCGTATGCAGCAGATGAGGCCCAAACTGGACTCAACCCTCAATTTTATTCAAAAGCAAGATCTGAGAAACAAGAACTTTTCCCCAAGCTCCTTTCAAATATGTCGTGCTTCTCCCCGTCTTTCATTTTACTCCTGCTGTTTCAACTAATTATCGTGGATCCCTTTGAGTCATTTTCAGCATCTCTGGCTGCAAACTGGGCCCAAAGTGTGACAACGGTAGCCCCAAACTCTTCAACTGGTGGGGTGCAAAAAACTGAGCACTTAAAATGCAGGCTGACAACAAAAAATCCTGCAGGAGATTCTGCAGAGGGTATTTAGTTTGCCGTCGGTGAGCTATTAGCTACCTAAATCCACTGACAGAAAGCACTCCACCCCCCCCCCCCGGTGATCTCCCGAGGTATATGGGACAGAAGTCATTTTCTGAACACATTTTCCCTGACGGCCTCCTTGGAAGAAGAATGAATTACTGGACGATGAAGTGGCCATTGGTATTCCCACAATCCCCCCCCCCTTCCTGGTGTGTTCATTGTACATTTTCTCTGCCATGCTTGCAAAAGCTGCATGTGTCGTCAACAACATGCTGTGAGATTCGCAGACACTCTGGCCCACAGCGCTGAATAAATAAACCGATGCCGTCCAGCACTGTGACTCAGACTTTATCGAGAATTCAAGGAAATGAAGCAGATTCTGGAATATGATTAACTCGATGCAGCAAAATCTCTTGTTTGCCCTTGCCTGTAACCTCCAGGCATGAAGACTGTGTAACTTTGCGAGGGCGGAAGCAGGAACGGGAACAATATTTCACAGGGCAATCCACTGGCAACCTCCTGTGATTACTCCTTTCTTGGTTTCCAGGCAATGCACTTTGCTGACCTAGATACCTAGTGTTGCCAACCTCCTGGTGGTGGCTGGAGATCTCCTGGGATTACACCTGATCTCCAGGTAACAGAGATCAGTTCCCCTGGAGAAAATGGCTGCTTTGGAAGGTGGACTTTATGGCATTATGACTCTAGAGCCAGTTTGGTGTAGTGGTTAAGAGTGCAGACTCTAATCTGGGAGAACTGGGTTTGATTCCCCACTCCTGCACATGCAGCTGATGGTGTGACCTTGGGTCAGTCATAAGTTTTCTCAAGAGCAATCCTCAAAAGAACTCTCTCAGCCCCATCTACCTCACAGGGTGTCTGTTATGGGGAGGGGAAGGGAAAGGAGATTGTAAGCCACTCTGTGGGTAGTGAACGGTGGGGTATAAATCCAATCTCCTCCTCCTCCTCCTCCTCCTCTTCTTCCCCCACTGAAGTCCCACCCCTCCCCAAACTCCACCTTCCTCAGGCTCCACCCCCCAAAACCTCCAGGTATTTCCCAACCCGGAGCTGGCAACTCCAGTAGATGCCCCAGACCCTCTTTCTTCTCCTTCCCACAGCCTCCAAACAATGCTCCCTCTGAGCAGTGGAGTCTTGTGAGCAAAAATTTCACCTTGTGAGCTCCTGGCCTTAATGTTGGTGAGCGAGCAGTTTGGCTACTGCATAAATTAGCTTGCTCTGGAGCCATCCTTCCTGAGCTAAGGCAAAAATGAGCTGAAGGCTAAAAAACTGTGAGCTCGCTCACACTAACTCATCTTAGAGGGAACACTGCCTCCAAAGCAATGGGGGTGGGGAAATATTGGCTGAATGAGGATGCCGGTGAATATAAAAGGCCTGTCCTTCCGAAATCAGCTGAAACTTTCACTGCTAGAATACAGCCAAGCTAGATACGTGTCTATATTCTAAATCTCCACAACAACCAGGACAACAACAACCTTCCCAGGCAGGCAAATATCATCATCACACTGATTGGGCTGGAGCATACTAACTCTTGGGGTGGATGGAGCTGTAGCTAGGGATGCCGGACTCCAGAGGATTCCATCCAGGTGATTCCCCCAGAATCACAGTTCATCTCCAGGCTACAGAGATCCGTTCCCCTGGAGAAAATGGATGCTTTGGAGGGTGGACTCTTATGGCATTGTGCCCCACTGAGGTCCCTGTCCTCCCCAGGCTCCATCCCCCAAATCTCCAGGAGTTTCCCATGCTGGACCTGGCAACCCTCCCATTCCCTGCAGGGGACCTGGCAACCCTACCTGTGGCTCAGGGGGGGGAGCATTTGCTTTGCATGCAGAGAGTCCCAGAGTCAATCCCCAGTGCCTCCAGTTAAAAGAATCAAGTAGTAGGTGGTGGGAAAGACCTCTGCCTAGGGTTGCCAAGTTAAATCTTCTTACCGGCGGGGGAGCCTCACCGGGCTCCGGGAGCCGTTCTTCGATTTGTGCGTGACGTCGATCACGTTGAAGGCATGGCCCCGATCATCGGAGGGAAAACCATAGAGTTTTCCCTCCGATGATCAGGGCCATGCCCCCAACGTGATCGACGTGGTTGCATCACCTCTGGTGACGCAGCCACGCTGCGCTTCGGGGGGCGGAGTTCCCCCCGGGGCCCGATTCCACGGCGGTGGAAATCGGGCCTCCGAAGCGGGGGTTGACCCGCCCCCCACCCCCACTTGGCAGCCCTACCTGCCTGAGGCCCTGGAAAGCTGCTGACAGTCCGAGTAAACCATCCTGGCCTTGAGAAATCGTTGGCCAGACTCGATAGAAGGCAACTTCATACCTTCTTTACGGGAGAGGTTGTGATTCAGTGGCAGAGCATCTGCTTGGCATGCAGAAGGTTCCGGGTCCAACCCCCACCCTTTCCAGTCAGATAGGGATGGTGGTGGAGACTGAAAGTGCCGTCAAGTCACAGCCGACTGCTAGCAACCCCAGCGGGGTTTTCAAGGCAAGAGTCATAGAGAGGTGGTCTGTCATTGCCTGCCTCTGCGTAGTGACCCTGGACTTCCCCGGTGGTCTCCCATCCAAATACTAACCAGGGCTGACCCCGCTTAGCTTCCAAGACCTGATGAGATCAGGAGAGCCTGGGCCATAGGTGATGGGATCGAATTCTACCTCAGGCCCTGGGGAGCCGCTGCCAGTCATAGCAGACAATCCTGGCTTTTATAGATCACTGGCTGGACTCAACATGATGGAATTTCGTAACTCCTTCCGAGGGTAGGGGCTCTGATTCAATGGCAGAGCGTTTGCTTTGCGTCGCAGTTCTGTCACCAGTTGAAAAGATCGGGCAGTAGGCAATGTGAAAGACCTCTGCCTGAGACCCTGAGGAGCCAGTACCAGTCAGAGTAGACAATACTGACCTTCAAGAATCTGACTCGGTAGCTTCATGTGCTTTTCCTGTGCTCAAGACCATCCAGAGAGCTGATTGCTGAAGCAGACTGTTCCCGGCTCCTGGCTCCTTCAATTAACCCTTGTGCTCTGCTAACAGAGAGATTGCCCAATGAGAATACGTTAGCATTTAATGCATTGATTCCGTGTGAAATGTGGAGACTCTCAGGTTAGCATTTGCATGCGCATAGATGCTCAGGAATTTTTTTTTTTATTCTGAACAAGAGCCAACAATGTTTGGGAAAAAGCTGTCCCTGTTGTGGAGCTGCTCACACTGGCAATTACTGCCTATTTCCATGGGATGCTGGGAGAGACTCCAGGATCATCTAAATTGGTTTTAACACCAGACGACCACAAGGGACGGGTGAACCCTTCCACAGAAAGGGCACCTCCCTGGGTGGCTTCCTTGTTAAATCTGAAGGCAGGACTGATGCACAGGTGTCTTTGTCCCCCCCGGCTGGGAAATGTGACAGCGTGCAAGAACCGAACGGTGCCTTCTCTACATACCGAAAGCCGAGCTGTGGACGCCTTTGCCTGAAAATTGCTCAGGAAGAACTCATTTGCCCGGTCTAGCTGACCGCATTCATTGTCTCATCTGTCATTTACAAATGTGGGGGAGAATAACAACCCTGTTTTCAGTGTCAATAAAAAAAAAAATGCAAATTGCCTACCAAATCATAGGCTTATTTACAGAAATCTATCCAGGAAAAGGAGCTCCAGCCAAGTGGGTGGAGGAGAGACTGCTCCAGACTCAAAGTCCACCCAGCCCGGTGTTCTTTTCCTCAATAGCTGCTGACCAAACTCCTCTGGGAATCTCACAGAGGGTGTGTGACATTGGTGGCCCTTCTCTCCAGTATCAGGATCTCAGAGGTACATTGCCTCTGAACATGGAGGCCCCATTAGCTTTCATGGCAAACAGCCACTGACAGATCCATCCTTGCTGAACTGGTCTAATCCTTTATTTAAAAGGTCGCTGGAGGGGATCATCGCCATCGTGGATCCGAAAAGTTAGTGATACATGCAAAGTGCATCCTTGTGTCTACCTGGGACTCATTGGGTGAGCCACGTTGTGTTACTGCAAGAATGAAAACTATTATCTCTTTCCATACCTTTCATTACTTTATAGAACTGTATTATGTTCACTGCTTTTTCCCTACGACCCCCCCAGTTTTATGATTAAACGGATTCCAGGCCTATTTTTTTTCCAGTTGGCATCACATTGGTTACCATGGCAAATAGGGCTGCCAACTCTGGGGATGGGAAATTCCTGGAGATATAGAGGTGGAGCCTGGGGAGAGTGGAGTTTGGGGAGGGGAGGGACAGGACACAGAAGAAGAGAAGAAGAGATTGGAATTATATCCCACCCATCACTACCCGAAGGAGTCTCAGAGCAGCTTACAATCTCCTTCCCCTTCCCCTCCCCGCAACAGACACCCTGTGTGGTAGGTGGGGCTGAGAGAGCTCTCTCGAGAACTGCTCGTGAGAGAACAGCTCTGAGAGAACTTGTGACTGACCCAAGGTCACACCAGCGGCTGCATGTGGAGGAGTGGCAAATCAAACCTGGTTCTCCCAGATTAGAGTCTGCGCTCCTAACCACTATACCAAACTGGCTCTCCAGTCCAAGACTGCAACCAGATGGAAGGTGGGAGGAAGGGGACGTGGGGGTGTGTGATGTCAGCAACACTGCTTGACATCACTATATCACTCCATCACTTCTGGGTACAACCTGGAAATGACAATGGGTGACTCTTGGAATGGTCAGAATCAGACATGGCCACTCCTCTGTGTGTATTTGTGCGTGTGTTAAGAGCCATCAAGTTGCTTCCGACTTATGGTAACCCTGTGAATTAATGACCTCCAAACTGTCCTATCATTAACAACCTTGCTCAGGTCTTGCTGAGGGCCATGGCTTCCTAGAGTTACCTATTGTCACTTCCAGGTTTTACCAAGAAGTGATGTACCGGTGCAAAGGCCAGCTTTGGAGATAACCAGTGGAAGGCAGCCCTATCAGCAGGGTATAATGCCATAGAGTTCATAATGCCATAGATTTCACCCTCCAAAGCAGCCATTGCCACATTGATCCATGCACTGGTTTACCTACAGATTGGACTACTGCAATTCACTCTATGTAGGGCTACCCTTGAAAACGCTTCGGAAAGCGCAGGTGGTCCAGAATGCAGCTGCCAGGTTGCTGACTGGAACATCACGGCCAGCTTGTACTACTCCAGTCTGTGGCCGCCGTATTGGCTACCAAATTAGTCTCCAGATCCAATTCAAGGTCAAAGTCTTTAATGGTCTGAGACCCTCGTATCTATGGGACTGCCTCTCCCATTACAGCCCTTGCCCTCCCTTTGGTCATCCTCTAGGAACCTCCTGCAGGTGCCTGCCCCCAGGATGGCTCAATTAGCTGTCACCGGGGAAAGGGCCTTGTCCGTTGTGGCTCCTCCTCTGTGGAATGACACCCGTGCCCTGTCAGACTTGTTTAGTTTCCGCAGAGCATGCAAAGCTGAACTGTTTAGGTTGGCCTTTGGAGGGTTAACCACACGTTAGGCTGTTTTAATAGTGGTATGGTGATAGCCATGCATTTTAATATTTTAATGTTAATATATTACCATCACTGTTCTCCAGAGAGTATTACCACCGGACGACCGTGTGACATCTAAACGGGGCCCGAGCCTGCAACAAAACCCGCTCAATCAAATAAATAAATACAGAAATGTTTCTCCAGGGGAACTGATCTCTATAGTCTGGAGATCCATTGTAATTCTGGGAGATCTCCAGGCCCCACCTGGGAGTTGGCACCCTTATTAGCAATGTTTGATCATCAGGAACCATAAGGGTTAGTGATTTGTGTTTGGTTAAGTGATCTGGAGGAAGGTTAGTAATGAAACCCGGCCGTTGTAATTTGTGCTTTGCTTAGTATGTAATGATATTTTTAGCAGAAGCAGAGAGTTTGTTACTGGGACTGTTCTTCGTCCCCTGGGAAGGAAGAAGAAGAAGAGATTGGATTTATACCCCACCCTTCACTCGGAGTCTCAGAGGGGCTTACAAACTCCTTTCCCTTCCCCTCCCCAAAACAGACACCCTATGAGGTAGGTGGGGCTGAGAGAGCTCTTTCCAGAACTGTCCTTGAGAGAACAGCTCTGACAGAACTATGGCTTGCCCAAGGTCATCCAGCAGCTGCAAGTGGAGGAGTGGGGAATCAAACCTGGTTCTCCCAGATTAGAGTCTACGGCCACGCACTTAACCACTACACCAAACTGGCTCCAGGAGGCAGACCTTTTCAGGAGTAAACATTTTTTCTCTTATCTTATGGAGAAAGTGTATAACTGCCGCCTTGCCCCTAGAAACACTGTTTAATTTTTTTAAGGAATTGCACCAACATTTCCCCCACCCCAGTGTTCAGGGTGGGACTGGACCATTCACTTACTAATAAAGTTCCTGGAGGGTTAACACCCTGGAGAGCCATTGGAAGGCAGGAACAAATTAAGCCAAGGAGCCCCTACAGTGCTAGCAGAACTGCAGGGGATGTTCAGCATTAGGGATGGGAATGAATAAAAAATGTGGCTCAGTTCAGTTCATGATTCATAGCGTGCCCGGTTCATGAACCACAAACCATCATGAACTTTTAGCCACCAAACTGGTTATATTTGTGAAGTTTGTGATGTGGTAGAACAGCCCCCCAGCATGCTAAAGGCACCAAACTCACAGGGGATCTCTGGCTCACTATCCCCTACCTGCTCTCTAAATTTAGTGAGGATTGGATTTATAGGTTCCGAGTTACAGCCCCCCAAAGAAGGTGCCCCCAAGAATGTGCTTTCTGGGGAAATGACAGGTGCAGGTTCTGGAGGTTCAGGAGTGTATAGAACAGACACTGTGCAAGCTAGAGACATCAGTCTTGCAGGGAACCTCCTCCTGATGCTCCTCTACATGCCCTCAAAGTTTCCCCCCATTGCTTTGAAGGTTGGTAAACATTTCAATTGAGCAGAGACCATCTGTGTGGAAATGTAGGGTTAACACCCTGGAGAGCCATTGGAAGGCAGGAACAAATTAAGCCAAGGAGCCCCTGCAGTGCTAGCAGAACTGCAGGGGATGCTCAGCATTAGAGATGGGAATGAATAAAAAAATGTGGCTCAGTTCAGTTTGTGGTTCATAGCATGCCCGGTTCATGAACCACAAACCATCATGAACTTTTAGCCACCAAACTGGTTATATTTGTGAAATTTGTGATGTGGTAGAACAGCCCCCCAGCATGCTAAAGGCACCAAACTCACAGGGGATCTCTGGCTCACTATCCCCTACCTGCTCTCTAAATTTAGTGAGGATTGGATTTATAGGTTCCGAGTTACAGCCCCCCAAAGAAGGTGCCCCCAAGAATGTGCTTTCTGGGGAAATGACAGGTGCAGGTTCTGGAGGTTCAGGAGTGTATAGAACAGACACTGTGCAAGCTAGAGACATCAGACTTGCAGGGAACCTCCTCCTGATGCTCCTCTACATGCCCTCAAAGTTTCCCCCCATTGCTTTGAAGGTTGGTAAACATTTCAATTGAGCGGAGACAATCTGTGTGGAAATGTATCCATTCACGAACTGCAATGAACCGCTTGAAAGTTCATGGAAAGTTTGTGCTGGTTGACCTGCCACAAACTTCAGTTTGCGAACCACGAACTGCCCAAAATTCGTCATGAACGTTAGTTCGTAAGCTGGTTCATGCACATCCCCATTTAGTGTTGATTCCAGACTGCACTGATAATGACAAGAAGGGCCACTGTGGGTGAGCCTAGAATTATTGTTATCATTGCCTTGGCCCCTGTCAGAATCAATTGGCCCCAAAAGACATGCCAGCCCTGCAGGGGCCTCTTGGCTCAACTTGCTCTGGGCTAGGGTTGCCAGCACTTCCTTAGCAAACCCCACGGTATTTTGAGAGCCAGTGCCTAGAAAAGGTGAAGTTTGGGTGGGTGGGTGTGATAGCACTTCTGGGTGGTACTTTAGGAATTTCCCCTGATCTCATAGAGACATGGGGAAATGCCTAGAATGTCATTATAGAGGCCATTTTCGGGGCATTTTTTCTCCCACTCTTCAATTTCTCAAGGGTGGGGGATTGGGGCTGAGTTTGGCAGGCAAACACCAAGCCTGTGCTGGAACCATGACGTTTCTGTACACTCCTGTCAATATTTCACTCTCCTTCCTTGGGCTGGTATGAAAATATCGGACCTTATTCTTGTCCCATCTAGAGGAAGTAGCAGAGTGACAGCCTTTATTCTTCAGTAAAATAATAGTGATTGTTTTTTTATTTTAAAATAAATGACCCTAACGTTAATGTTCATGAGAGTTGCTGCCGGCAAGTAGGTGTTTTGGGCAAACCCACCCTGGCTCCAAACTTGATTGACATTATGGCCAGCTTCATTTAGCATAATCTGTATGTGAAAGAGTGCCAGGGTTGCCAACTCCAGGAACTACCTGGAGATTTTGGGGGTGGAGCTTGAGGAGGGCGGGATTTGGAGAAGGGGAGGGATCTCAGTGGGGTATAATACCACATTGTCTACCCTCCAAAGCAGCCCTTTTCTCTGGGGAAGCTGATTGATCTCATCTGGAGATCAATTGTAATTCTGGGAGATGTCCAGGCCCCCCGTGGAGCCTGGCAACCCTAAAGAGTGCCAAAAGGTGCTAAGCCTCATCTCCCGCAGGAGGACAGTCTTGCCTCCCATTAAGAGGGAGAAGAATGGGCAGGCAACCAGCAGCCAGCCAGGACTGAGTCTCTTACACGTTGCTCAAACGTAGCTTCTTGCAATGACTTCCCTTCCTCCTGCCTTGAGTCCATTTGTTGTTACGTATTCTAGATATACAAATCTAGATAGAAGAGGATTCTGATGAATCGTGGCAAAATTCCAGAAAGTATGCTATGCCTGATCTGGACCCCACTATTTAACACCAGGCCTGGGAATGCATCGCTCTGGAGATGGGTGTGACCCCCGTCGCCGGCTGCCTCTGCTGGCAGTGTTGGCTTCCTTATCCATCTTGCGCAGCTCCCCTGACACCCACTCAATGTTCTCTTTTCAAAGATGTTCGCTGTCAGCCACAGTTGTTTGCTTGAATAAGTGTCTGCTCAAACATGCCCCAAACTGATTGATCTTTCTGACTCGCTTCCCTCTGAGGCTTTTGTGAGCGAAGGCTGCCAGGGGTTGGTACTGGATTTGCCTGGGAAATAATAGAAGGGGGGCAGCTGAGTGGGAAGGGGGGGTTCCCATTTACATCTCTTCTGCTTGCATCTGCTTTTTGGCAAGTCAAGCCTTTAGTTCCCTGGCAGGTGGTGGAAAAGAGGGTCTGGGGTCTCAGTAACCCCTCACCAACTATGTGTTTGGTTACCTTTCCTGCAAGTCCACAAGTTGTACAAATTATGGGAAACTTCAGCCTTTTCCTTTTCACATCTCAGTGAATTGGGATTCATATTCACAAGGTTATTTGCTTTGATGGATGGGTGTGAAACCAGGTACTTTGTTGACCCATTTTGAGTCAGTTCCTGGAACAGGGAAGGTTGCCAACTATTCAGCACTTATCAGTCAGATCAATAAAACCATCTTGGTCAGTTATTGGGTTTCCAGGTCTAAATAATCATTAAAGGCCAGATTCTGCCTGGTTTTGTGTCTCAGATCTCTGGGCTGTGCCTCTGGATCCTTCTTAGACGGAGTCCCTTAGTCTACAGCCCAGTTCTCACTGAGGAAGTCAACCTGTCTCTATACCAGTTTGAGCTGGAGAGAAGCGACCCATCTGCTTGAATATTTGTCCATTCTTTTAAATAAGAAGCATTTTAGCCTTGCAGTTTCTCTGACTTTCTCATTTTCTGTATGCTGGGATTTTTTTTTTTAAAGGAGGCAGAAGCATATAAGCCCTAACCTGCAGTCTACTGAGATGATAAAGCTGTGTCTGAGTTATACCACTTCACCTTTACCATCTTAGTGAAAACTAGGAATGTCTCTTATCTGTCAGGTTCTGAGGTGGTTCTATGAACAGCCTGTAGATTCTTCTAGGCTTCACTTCTAAACTCCTGGTTAGGTTCGGTTCCACCACTGGCCTGTAGAGTCTTCTAGACTCCAGGTTAGGTCTGTCTCCGCTAATGGCCTGGAGAGTCTTCTAGGCTCTCTACCGCAAAACTCCAGGTAAGGTCTATCTAGACCACTGACTTGTAAAGTCTTCTAGGCTCCACCCCAAGCCTCCAGATTCTGAGATAGCTTGCCTTGTAGACTCTTCTAGGCTCTCCATCCCCAGCCTCCAGGTTCTGAGCTGGCTCCACTGTTGCCTTGTAGACTCTTCTAGGCTCTCCATCCCCAGCCTCCAGGTTCTGAGCTGGCTCCACTGTTGCCTTGTAGACTCTTCTAGGCTCTCCATCCCCAGCCTCCAGGTTCTGAGCTGGCTCCGCTACTGCCTTGTAGACTCTTCTAGGGCCTCCATCCCAAGACTCTAGCTTATGCTTTCCACGGTGCTCCCCATATCAAGGTGTTCCTAGGCTCTCCATCCCCAGCCTCCAGGTTCTGAGCTGGCTCCACTGTTGCCTTGTAGACTCTTCTAGGCTCTCCATCCCCAGCCTCCAGGTTCTGAGCTGGCTCCGCTACTGACCTGTTAAGTCTTCTAGGGCCTCCATCCCAAGACTCTAGCTTATGCTTTCCACGGTGCTCCCCATATCAAGGTGTTCCTGTGCAGTTTCGTCCCTCATGGACTTAACATTTCCTTGGATGCACAAAATTGCTCACCTTCAAGAAGAGCAGCCATCACGGGGCACATTTATCACAGCTTTCAGAAAGCCACAGGCCTCGGTCCTTCACCTGGATTTGTAATGACTTTCAGGGTTTTACTTTTCTTTCTTATCTTGCTTGATTTGATTTCACTCATTCTGCTGTGTACACACAAAGGTGTCAATAAAACTCAATACCTTCCCATATGCTCCGTCTGCTTGCATTTACCAGAGACAGTTCATTTTCTCATACCTGTCTTCGGTAAATTGCTGACCCTATCGCGCCTTGGAGAGTGGGGTGTGTCTCAACATAATGTAAAACATACACACGAACACTCGCTTCCATTCCATCCCTGCCCCTAGTTCAAATATTGCTGAATATGTCTATGTTTCAGCTGTTGAAGAATAACCACCAGCCAGATGTCATTCTTTTGTGTTAGAAAATTTTCAGCTTGCGTAAGCCAATATAGACATTTTTTCTAAAGCCGTGAAATACAAATAAATATTTTTAATATAAAAATAAAATACGTAAAAAGAACGCTTACTAACATCAGCTTCAGGAAACCATGCAGGACAGAAGATTGCAAAGTAAATTAATAAGATATACAGCAGGCAGAGAGGAAGCTTCATCGCTGCATGGCCGTTGTTGATTTATTTATTTTTTAATTTATTTATTTGGATTTATATCCCGCCCTCCCCGCAAGCGGGCTCAGGGAGGGTTCCAACAGTGTAAAATACAATACAGTCAGGGCTATTTTTGGGCAGGAACGCACAGGAACGGAGTTCCGGCTGGCTCCTGAGTTGGCCACGCCCAGCAGGAACTCATTAGCATAATAGGCCACACCCAACAGCAGAAACTCATTAGGATTGGCTACATTAGGGGTGTGTGGCCTAACATGCAAAGGAGTTCCTGCTACAAAAAAAGCCCTGGTTTTTGGCAACAAACAAGGTAAACAGAATAAGAAGCAAAAGGTGGGTGTGGCTGGA
>NW_015170280.1:1543164-1555205 GCF_001447785.1 Gekko japonicus
TAGCATATGCCACACCCCCTGACATCACCGGAAGTGTGTCATAAGGCCACACCCACCACTCAGGCTTAGTCTTAAAGGTTAGTCTTAAAGGTGCTATTTGTTAGTCTTAAATGTGCTATTTGAACTCTTGGACTATTTTGCAGCAACAGACTAACACAGCTACCTCCTGGATGGGGCTGGGAGTCCTTGCGGAGGCCACGTAGAGTGGCCTCGGCCAGGCAGAGGGGGAGGACGCCAACTTACCCTCCTGCTTCTTCCTCCTTCTGCAACAGAATGAGGCTGGAAGCAGGGGGCGGCCAGAAGAAGGGGGCAGGGCTTCGTTGTGTGCCCCGCCCCCGCACCTCACCCGGGGGAACTGCGATCCCCCGCGATCCCCCCCGAATCGACCTCTGGCCCCACATAGAGAGAGTTACAATAATCCAGTCTGGAAGTGACCATTGCGTGGGTCACTGTAGCTAGGTCTTGGGGGGGGGCAACTCAGATGGAAAAAAGCAGACCTGGTAGTGGTGGTGACCTGGGCCTCCATAGAGAGGGAGGCATCCAGGAGCACTCCCAGGCTCTTCACCCTTGATGTCAGGACCAATGGAGCCCTGTTGAAGGCTGGGAGCCTGATTCCCTGTCCCAATCAATGCTCCCTCTAAGCTGTGGAGTCCTGTAAGCAAAAATTCTACTTTGTGAGCTACCGGCATTGAAGGTGTGAGCAAGCAATTTGGCTACTGCATAAATTAGGTTGCTCTGGAGCCATCTTTCCTGAGCCAAGACAAAAGTGTGTGAGCTGGAGGCTAAAAAACTGTGAGCTAGCTCACACTAACTCAGCTTAGAGGGAACACTGGTCCCAATCCCCCACAACCCAGGTAAAGGGTCTCCATCGTGGATGGGTTGAGCTTCAGTCGGCTCTGTCCCAACCATCCAGCCATGGCCTATAATGCCTCATCCAGATTTCCAGGGGGTGTATCCGAGTGGCCGTCCATCAGTAGATAGAGCTAGGTGTCATCCGCATACTGGTGACAACCCAGCCCATACATCTGGATAATCTGGGCAAGGGGGCGCATATAGACCTATACCGAAAGGTCCCTGGTTTCACCTACGGAATGCGGAATAACACGCCCGTTTCCCTCCAGTTTAGAGCTTTGCTTCCAATATTCAATTATAGTTATATTTGCCTACTATTCTGAGTTCATCTTTAAAAAAATAAATAAATCTTTACATTGATTTTTAAGGAAACAATACTCTTAACAAAACTAATAAAAGGTAGGCAGATAAACCCTTCAAAAGCAATACAAAATGGGAAAGGAGTACCTTCAGCAAACAACTCTTCCAATAAATGTGTTTGTAAAAAGCGAGGCCTTATTTATAATGACTCAGAAGCTTATGAGAGGATCAATGGCCCAAGACAATCTATCATCTCATCAGATTAGCTGTTTCACTCACAGAAAGTGTCTCTAAAATACACTTAGCCAATCTTATGGGATTTCTTTGTTACAATGACCCACCCCTTCAAAAGAAAACACCAAGCACAGTAATGGCCTCAAGGTCCCAAGGGAACCAACGAGGAACCTTATATAATATGGATTAGTATTAAACTCATTTATTGCATACTTCTGACTAGTCCTGTCACATGCCAGAACGTTTCCAGTGTATGTCAGAAAATGCCACCAAATTTGAAGAAAAACATTTCTTTGGCTGAATTGGGGGATTGACACTGAAGTTTATTTCTCAGATAACATCCCATAACTACATCTTGGATTAGAAACCAACCACAATTATACAAAACGTCAGGTTGCCCACTCTGGCTTAGGAAATTTCTGGAGATTCCAGAGTGGTGCCTTTGGAGGTTGGAGTTTGGGGAGGAAAAGAGCCTGCAAAAGTAGGGGTTTCCCAATTCCCACTGGGGGGCTGGCAACCCTAGTGGCACTTCCTGCTTCAATGAAGGGGAAGAAAAACAGAATGGGTTCTTTGCTTCGAGGAAGAAAGAAGTGGCTGCCATTAATAGGATTCCCAAGTTGGAAACCATAGAGTTCCCTGTGATCCCTACACCTACCCATTGCCACTTCCAGGTTCTCCCAGAAGTGACATACTGGTGCAGAGATCAGCAGTGATTTTTTTCTTAATTTTTCTCCCTCTACTGCTTGGAGCACTGGCAGGCAACAGAGATAAGAGTGGGAGGCTGTAGTGGGAGGCCTGGCGACCCTAGCCATTAAACACATCAGTGGGTGCTACAGTGCCCCAGGATACCATGTTGGGAGTTACTATACTCTGCCATGGATTTGATTTACATATTTATTTTATTTATTTATACCCTGCCCTTCTCCCCGATGGGGACCCAAAGCCACTTACATCATTCTCCTCTCCTCCATTTTATCCTCATAACAACCCTGTAAGGTAGGTTATGGTGAGATAGTCACCCAAGGCCACCCAGCAAACTTCCATGTCATAAGTGGGGATTCCAACCCGTGTTCCCTCTAAGCTGAGTTAGTGTGAGCTATCTCATAGTTTTTTTAGCTTCTGGCTCACACGTTTTTGCCTTAGCTCAGGGAGGATGGCTCCAGAGCAAGCTAATTTATGCAGTAGCCAAATCACTCGCTCACAACTTTAATGCCAGCAGCTCACAAAGGAGAATTTTTGCTCACAAGACTCCACAGCTTAGAGGGAACATTGATTCCAACCCGAGTCTCCCAGATCCTAGTCCAGTGCTCTTAGCCACTACCCCACACTGGCTCTCAATCTGCTTCAGAGAAACCACAGGTGCCAAATTATAAAATGGAGATATTTGTAAATATTGGCAGAATGGTCAGTTTAACATAAGCTATTTTGCCATAGCAAAGCAAATGGTACTTTATCCAGGTTTGCTAAACTTTCTTTACGGTGTTAAGCAGGGATCCATAACGGTGACAGAGGAATTCAGAATGGCTTAGGGGGATGTCTACCGAATGCAATGGCTTCAAAGTCCATAGAGAGGCAGGCTCTCATTGCAAACCCCTCTGTGTCTCAATCAGAGTTGATGGCATTCAATATTTTTTGCGTTGGAAATGATTTATTTTGGAGGTTGGAGACTGCACCGTATTGATTAAGTTCGAACACAGCTCCTGCTAATGATCTTCCAGGGTGAGATAAATGGAGAAACATATCGCTGGCATGAGGTCCACTCATGTGATGCCTGTTCGGTTGTCAGCTCTAAGGGCCGAAGCAAATGGTTCTACTCTTAAGAAGACTTATAGATTCAGTGACTAGGTATGGGCACAAACTGAGAAAATGCGGTCCAGTTTGTAGTTTGTGGCGTGCCTAGTTTGCAGACCATGAACCATCACAAACTTTTAGCAGCCAAACAAACTGGTTTGGTTTTTGACTCAGCAGAACAGATCCTCTGCAAGCTAGAGACATTACGCATGCAGGAGATCACCATAAGACTCTCCTCTAACTGCTCTCCAAGTTTGGTGAGGATTGGATTTACAAAGTCTGAGTTACAGCCCTCCAAAGAAGGTGCCCCCTGGAAAGTGCTTTCTGGGGGTGAAAAAACTACCTGTCATTTCCACAGAAAGCACTTTCCTGGGGGCACCTTCTTTGGGAGGCCATAACTCAGACCTTGTAGAGGAGAGTCAGCCAGAAATCCCCTGCGAGTTTGGTCTCTAGCTTGCAGAGGATCCATTCTATACACTCCTGAACCTCCTGAACATGTGCCTGTCAAAATGACTGCCTGTCATTTTGACAAGTGCAGGTTCAGGAGGTTCAGAAGTGTATAGAATGGATCTTGTAGAAGCTAGAGACATCAAAGCCACAGGGGACCTCCCCCGGATGCTCCTCTACATGCCCTCCAAGTTGTTTCTCTGAAGTTCTGTAAACATTTGGATGGAGCGGAAACAGTCTGGAAATATATCTGTTCACAAACCAGCACGAGCCTCCACGAACAGCTTGAAAGTTCTTGGAAAGTTCGTGCCGGTTGACTTGCCATGAACTTCATTTCGCGAACCATGAACATGCCAAAATTCGTCATGAACTTCCATTTGTGAGCCGATTCATGCCCATCCCTATCAGTGACACTGGATGATTCTGACAAGGGGTCCTATGAAATGGAAACATTTGCAGTACCCTCTTGCAAATTCTTGAATAAGATCAGAGTAGATCACACTCACTATTCAACCTTGTTGAATGGCTTGTCAACACCTAAAGACAGGAGCGAAATGGGAGCTAGGGTAATTTAACTGGAAACATGATGTTCACAGCCCCTTTGACATAGCTGCCCATCAGAGAGAAACCCACTCTGATCTTTGGGCACCCGCTGACCTTACACATGCATTGAGGTTTCCAAGGATATACATTTTACACCGTGGTTTGCTAAAAGCCGTAAGTTGAATTGAACTAAGGCCTTTTGTTCTGTGCATGGGAAGGAAAGTGATTTTAGAGATACCCAGACGGTGGCCGTTATGCCTTTCCCTGAATCCCATTACAAGCAATAGTCAGACGAGGAACCAACTTGCCACCCAAAAACTTCATAAAATTCCAAAACTACATATCAGCGAGCTTCCATGGCAGTTATTTCTGTAGCCTTTTCTTTGTTTCTTGCAGCTCCTTTAGCTGTGATTCTGTGCAGCATTTGACTGTGTTGTGGATCAACAGTGGGGACTGGGACTTATGCCAGAGATTTCATGTATCTGTATCTGATCCGTCAGTTCAGATGCAGACAGCTGCTCAGCAAAAGCTTTGTTAATATCATCTGGCTGACAGACACCTTGTTTCACTGAAGTTGCAAATACTGCTTAGGCTAGGGGTCCCCAACCTGTTTGAGCATGCGAGCACATTTGGAATTCTGACATGGCAGGGTGGGCGCAGCAACAAAATGGCTGCCACAAAATGGCCGCTGCAGGAGGCGGAGCCAGCCACAAAAGGATGGCCACAGCAGCGTGACTTAAGTGACACAGCGTAGACGTTTGTGCTGTGGTGGCAGCTGCTGCCAAGGCAACACTTTAATTTAAAAATCTGCAGAGCCCATCAGATCTCCAGTCGTCAATCAGAGGCCTTGCTGGGCAGAAGCCCCGCCCACTTCCTAGAAACACTTGGTGGGTTCCAGAAAAGGTGTTGGCAAGTGCTGTGGTGCCCATGGGCGCCACGTTGGGAACCCCGGGCTTAGGTGGCTTGCACACATGCAAAGGAAGGATTTCAGACCAATCAGCCAAAGGGAGATTTGTCCCCCTTTCTGTCTTGTACCTGAGCTGTATAATACAGCCTATCACCCTTGGGTTGTTTACTGTGGTTTGATTTCTCCCCGGCATTGACTGGAAAGTTTAGCTTGGAAAGGCAAGCTTTGTGGCCCCTTCCGGGTTGTGGCCAGCACCACAGGGGCCACTTAACTCAGGCCCTGCTGCCAATGTGCACCCATTGCCGACAATGGCAGTATGTGAGGAGGCAAATGGTGAGCAGACATGGATGACTGCTGCTGCTGCTGAATGACCGGAGTCAAAAGATTCTTGCAGCTAACTGGGGCCTGGCTCTGCCTCTGCCTGACTGCCAGCAGCCCTTGAGGGAACTTTTGTTTTCACCTACTGTGCAGCTGCAAAAATGGTGCAAGGCAGAAGGAAAGGAGCACCACCCCAGCTAGTGCACAGCTGCAAAGCTGTGTAGCAGCTGCTCAAGTTGGACAATGGTGAGGCAACCCAAAGCTTGGCTCATGAGTGACTGCATCTCTCAACATGGGACATCTGTAGCCCTGACCTGGATAGCCCAGGCAAGCCCGATCTCGTCAGATTTTGGAAGCAGAGCAGAGCCAACCCTGGCAAATACTTGGGAGGCCTCCAAGGAATATCAGGGCTGGGACGCAAAGGCAGGCAATAGCAGGCCACCTCTCTGAAACATCCAAGCCCCACTAGGGGTTGCCACTAGGGGTTGCCATGACTTCCAGGCATGTGCGGACACACACACACACAAGATGGGATATTTGCCAGCCAAATGTCTTTGCTGCAAAGTCTGCAGCATCTCTAGTTCCTGGTTGGAAGTGGGGCAGATCCAACCATCCTCCATGTCCCCTTTCACTCTCACCAGTTTGGTGTAGAGGTTAAGAGCGTGGACTCTAATCTGGAAGAACCGGCTTTGATTCCCCACTCCTCCACAGCTGCTGGCGTGGCCTTGGGTCAGTCACAAGTACTTTCAGAGCTCTTCTCTCACGAGCAGCTCTCTCAGCCCCGCCTACCTTACAGGGTGTCTGTTGTGGGGAGGGGAAGGGAAAGGAGATTGTAAGCCGCTCTGAGACTCCTTCAGGTAGTGAAGGACGGGGTATAAATCCAATCTCCTCCTCCTCCTCCTCCTCCTCTTCTTCTTCTTTTACTATCCCTCCTGAGGTTGCACGGTCAATGGAAGAGGATGACCATCTCAGACAGAAGGAAGTGTCACTCTTGAGCCAAAAGGAGAGGTGGAGTTCAAATATTTTTGTAAATAAATAAATAAACTTTGCTCAGTGGAGTGGTAGGATAGGGGTAGGTTTTCCATTTATGCTGTTATTCAGTGAGACATCTGTTGGGATATTTGGTTAATATAGCAGAGTTTGCCCAGTCCTAGAAGCGTGAGATTGAATGAGATAAATAACACTCCCAAGAAGTGTATTGCAAAAGGTTAAACTGACATTTACTCAAGTAGATTCAGGTTGCTATCTGAAGGAGAGAGAAAAGACTAATCTAAAGAGTACTTTCCCTATCACAATTGGCCAGCTAAATCAGGCAGAAAAAACAAAAGGGGAAGAAACCCAACCACGGCAACGAGGTAGGTGCTCAGAAGGGCGAGTATAACAAACTCTAAAATATAAAAAAATATTTGTTACACGGTGTAACAATTAACAATTTTTTTAAAAAGATAGATACATAAGAAATGCTAAAATCCGTATTTACTACACGGTGTAACAATTAACAATTTTTTAAAAAAGATAAGACATAAGAAATGATAAAATCCAACCTGTAGAATTTGCAGTTCAACTGAACATCAATCACATATGTGAATATCTCATAAAAGGCCACTAGACCAGATGCCTTTCGGCTCACAGAACCTTCTTCAGTGACCTACAACCAAACAGCACACACTTAAAACCACTTACAACACTTAAGGGCCAAGCAGGTATGTAGTATTTCAATGTAAGGGGAGGCTCCATGTGAAAATCAGGTCTGTATATCATTCTGAGCCAACCCACCAAGAAGGAAATGTCTCTGACCAATTATTCTGTCTCTGGTCAAGTCTCCAACATTAGCACACACACACAGCGACATCCCATCCAAGGAGATAATGTTTGTACACACTTAGAGTGATGTAGAGCCCCCCCCCCCAATATCCAGGCATGCTGAATCACTCACTCCAACAATAACATCAAGCTTCACACTGTGAGTGTCCGGCTCTTGGATGTTGGAGACCTGGCAACACCATCTCTGGCACCTTGGCAGAGCACGGATTGGCTAACGTTCATGTTTCTCATGGCTCCCAGAACGGTAGAGGTACATGAGGATCTAAACCACCCTTTGCTGACACTGAGAAAATATGCCAGTCCCATCTAGATTCCTCAGCAGAACTCTCTCCTCTCCTTCCCCTGTGCACGCACTTGGAAACTGGGCTTTAGGCAAAATTCACCGATGATTGTACTCGTAATGGAATGTTACTATTAGAAAAGTCTCTCGGGGGTGGGAGGAAAGTTCCCGATTAACGTTTCTCGCCCGTCCCTCTGGGCAAGACTTTTTTCTCAGAGAGGGGTGTCTTAACTCGGCTTGCTCGTTGTAATCGAGAGCTGCCCGAAGGGACGGATCTGAAGCCAAGGAACTTCTTGTGCCAAAGCTCTTCTTGGGAACAGAGTTGCTAACGGCCAAAACTGGGGGCTGGGACTCTTGTACACCTGTCCTCTCCCAACTAACAATCTCTCCAGATGAAAGAGCCTGGCAGATCTGCTGCCATTTATTAATAGCCGGGATCATCACTGAGTTTCTGAGATGGGAAAGAGACTATTCTCCTGCCAAGGGTTTTGATATTTTGGCGAGGCTTGTCAGACATGTTTGGTTGATTAAACATTTGTACATTTAAATCGACTGGCACGACACCCGAGCACCAGGATTATTGATTTATTTAGTACACTTTTCGCCCACCTGTCCTCTAAGGAGCTCAGCTTTGTGTACTTGATTCTCTCCACTACCATTTTATCCTCACTTCAGTGTGGTGTTGTGACTAGATGGAATTGTATGGAATAATAGCTATAATAATAGTTTAAAACTGGGTTGGTTTTATATGGTTTTAGTCTTGTATCATATTTGTAATTTTGTCAGTTTAATTTTGCCAATTCCATAGTTTCAGTACGTGGAAGATTTGTTGTTTTTTTATATTGTTATGACCCATGGTCAATACAATAAATTGGAACTGCCTGCCTTGCGTGGTGTTGTGGTTGGAGTTTTGGACACGACATCCAACCCTTGGTTGTCCCTTCTTGCTGGTAAACTCAGGACATTGGGAGTGCCGATGTCCTCACCTAACGAAGAGCTGATGCCCTCTCAGCTTGAGGAAACCTTGAAGAAACTTAAACAGTTGGATTGGGCCAGCACCGTGGCCAGGGCAAGACGCACCTGCTCTCCGTTGGCTTTGGGGTTGTCCCCTCCAGAGAGATTTCCTGACTTTTATTCAATGTTATCAATTCCATCTCACCGCCGCGCCTTTATGCTGGCCCGCTTAAATGTATTTCCAACAATGGTAACTCTGGGAAGATTTGGAGGCCTTTCTTACTCAGATCGCCTTTGTCTGTGCAATTCTGGTGAAATTGAAACCTTAGATCACCTGATATTTCGCTGTCCCCACTGGACTCAAGTTAGAGGCACTTATATCTCTCCTATTCTCACGAAGATGAATCTTCCCGCGCAACCTTGGGTGCTCTCAGTACTGTTATCTGACTCAAATGCCGATGGACTGATAACAGCTAACGTGGCGCGGTTCTTGGCTAAGGTGGCTGCTCTCAAGAAGCATTGAAAAGTCCAGCACTTCTGAAAACTTCGACACCGATTTTTAATCTTCGGATGATTTTAGTTAGTTGGCTCCGCCCCAAGTGTAGTTAGGTAATTTTTAATCTCTGGGCTCAGCCTGGGTTTTATGTGACTGTTATTATGTACCTTGACATATTTATGTCTATTTTATGTACCTATTTTACCCCCCTTTGGTATCCTCTTGGTCAAGACTTCGGTCATAAAGACCTGTAATAAATTGAATTGTAAATTGTAAAGTTTTGGACTGGGATCTGGGAGAGTCCCAGTTCTGAATCCCCCACTCTGCCATGAAGAAGAAGAGTCGGTTTTTATACCCCGCTTTCCCCAACCCAAAGGAGTCTCAAAATGGCTTACAATCACCTTCCCTTCCTCTCCCCACAACAGACACCTTGTGAGGTAGGTGGGGCTGAGGGAGTTCGGAGAGAGCTGTGACTGGCCCGAGGCCACTCAGCAGGCTTCATGCGGAGAAGCGGGAAATCAAACCGGTTATCCAGGCTGGAGTCTGCTGCTCTTAACCACCATACCACGCTGGCTCTCCAGGAAGTTTGCTGGGTGTCCTTAGGCTAGTCACACACTCTCAGGCTAATCTACCTCACAGGTATGTTGTGAGGATAAAATGGAGGAGAGGGAAAGGACATGAGCCATTTTGGGTTCCCAAAGTAAATAAATAACAACCCTGTGAGGCAATGTTCCCTCTAAGCTTTGGAGTCTTGTGAGCAAAAATTCTACTTTGTGAGCTACTGGCATTAAAGTTGTGAGCGAGTGATTTCGCTACTGCATAAATTAATTGGCTCTGGAGCCCTCCTTCCTGAGCTGAGACAAAAATGTGTGAGCTGGAGGCTAAAAAACTGTGAGCTCGCTCACACTGACTCAGCTTAGAGGGAACACTGCTGTGAGGTAGGTTTGGCTGACAGAGTGTGTGACTGGCCAAAGATCACCCAGCCAGCTTCCATGGCAGAGTGGGGATTTGAACCTGGGTCGGTCTCCCACTTCCTAGTCTGACACTGGCGACTCCACCACACTGTGCCATTTTGGAATTGTGAAGAAAGTGTAAGACAATTCAGATTTTAATAAAGATGCTTGGATCTGTGTGCTCCTACCTCCAGGGGGACACATTTGCCCAGTTTCAATTGAATACTTTATAGTTTTCTTGGAGGAGCAGAGTTCTTTATTTTTTTAAAATGTACTGAGGTTATCTTTAAGTGCAACACTAATCTCATTACACAACCCAGTTGATGCTTGGCCTGTCCAAGACATTTGCTCACTTAGACGTTTGCTCGCTGAGAATGGAAATACTTCTTTACTTAGTAAGTGATTACAATGTGGAATTCACGGCCATAGGATATCCAGATGGCCGTGAACATAGATTACTTTAAAAGGGGGTTAGACAAATTGCATGGAGCACGGGTACATCTATGGTTAGTGGCCACAGAAAGCAAAGGAAACCACCTTACTCAGAGGCAGCAAGCCTCTGCACACTAGTGTTACAAGGAAACATCAGGGCAGGGACTTGACCTCGTTGCCCTGTTTATTGGCCCTTCTGGGTGACTGGTTAGCCACTGTGTGAAACAGCATACAGGACTAGATGGACCACTGCTCTGATCCAGCAGGGCTCTTCTTATGTTCTTATGAAATGGAAAATCATAATAGTGCTCCCTTCCACTAGTGACAATGGAGTAGTGAATTGATGTAGTAGTTAGGAGCACAGACTGTAATCTGGAAGAACCAGGTTTGATTCCCCACTCCTCCACGTGCAGCTGCTGGGTGACCTTGGGCAAGCCACGGTTCTATTAGAGCTGTTCTGGAAAGGGCAGTTCTCTCAGAACTCTCTCGGCCCCGCCTACCTCACAAGGTGTCTGTTGTGGGGAGAGGAAGGGAAGGAGATTGTAAGCTGCTCTGAGACTCTGAGTGAAGGGCAAGGTATAAATCCAGTCTCCTCCTCCTCCTCTTCTTCTTCTTCTATTTCATTGGACCTTTTCCTGGGAAAACTTCCTAAGGAACTATTCCCCATGGAATTTCACTACCCCACCATCTGAAATGGTTGCCTCATGGAATGGCCACTACTGGTAGAAGAGATGCTCCAAATGTGGGAAACAATAAGAAGTTCAAATGACTCAGTGCAAAGTTCACTACAAAGTATGAAGTAAAGGAACAAATTCTTAAAGGGGTGGATTCAGGCTGTGGACACAGTCCACTTTTATTGTCGTGGCATCATCTAGGAATGCTGGAAATCGCAATTCTTGACAAGGCCAAAATCTCTTTAGGCAGAAATGCTATCTTTCAGAGCTTGGTTTTTGAAGGATGCCATGATGGTTTAAATCTCTGCCCTGAAGATGTTGCCCTTACAGGCTCGTGTGGGGTTTTTTTTGCGGGGGGGGGGGAATATGTAGGAGGAAGGGCAGCATAGTTCTGATATGCTCCTAATAAAGGATGTGCTCTTAATAAAGCCAAAATTTGATAGAGGAATGATTTCGGCTCGTTCTGTGTACATTCGCTGTACAATGGGCTATTGTTGGGCAGCTCTTCATTAAATGAAAGCCGCAATGGAGAATGTCAGACTTAATTAAATTTACAGGACTCAAGTTATTCAGTAAAATAATACATTGTGCTGCTGCCTTTATGAAAACTTGTAAACACCATGTATATTCTGCAAGCAGATATAAGATCTCTTCCTGGATGCTGCTGCAAAGCCTCCCTCCACCCTTGGGAATCAAGTCTACAACAAAAGAACTCCCGTGGCCTTCTGTTCCACCTGAGTTGCTGGCCAAGCTTATTCTCCATTGGAGTCTTGCCAAGTGTTGGGAGAAGGAGCTCTCGGGCCCATCCTTAAAATAAGAGTTTCCAGAAGATTAGAGACACAGGGGATGGACTGATCTGGGCAAGACCTTGGGGATAAAGGTTATGGTAATCCAAACTCCTGCATGACCATCCCAGGGACTGAGAAATTAAGGGAACCCCTCCACAGATTCTCTCCAAAAGCTTGCCTGAGAGAACTGCAAGGCTAGATGTGGTTTATGGTAGAGCGCATTCCCTGTTTGCTGCTGGCTGTAGGGA
>NW_015170280.1:1556403-1584956 GCF_001447785.1 Gekko japonicus
GATTTAATGGGGATAGGTAACCAAAAATAATAGGGACAGTTGGAGCACAAGGAATTAGTACTCCTTCAGCGCAACCCTAAGCAGAGTTACAGCTTTCTAAATCTATTGGGTCCCATGCACTTAGAAGGATGTAACTCTGTTTAGGATTGCACTATTATTCTCTTTTGTACGAATCGATCTCAAACAGAGTTACACCCTCCTAAAGACCTTGACTTCAGTGAGCTTAGCAAGATGTAACTCTGCTTAGGACTGCACTGTTGTTCTGCTTTACTCAACTTTGCTATTGATATCTACGCTGTGTCTTCAAGAAGGGTCAGGCTGTAAATACGAATGAATGAGTGAACGAATGAATGAATAGGAACTGCAAAAGCGTACAAAGGGAACTCAAATGTGTGTCAGAGAAAGACAGTCCTGACCTGCGGAGGACAAGCCACCAGGAAGTTCTGCTGTTCAAGCCTCCTTGAAATGAATGGGTGCTTAGCAGTTTTGCAGAAACTGCCTGTTCATTCTTATTGACTTCATTTGTATCCTGACTCTGTCTCCATTGGGGACCCAAAGAGGCTTACACCATTCTCCCCGCCTCCATTTTATCCTCCGTACAAGTCTGTGAGGTAGGTTAGGCTGAGAGCACGTGACTGGCCCAAGGTCACCCAGCGAGCTTTCATGGCAGAGTGGGGATTCAAACCTGGGTCTTGCAGATCTTAGTCCCACGTTCTAACCATCACACTATGCTGGCTTTCATTTCATTTCATTGTGCAGATGGACTTCTGAAATGATTGTGACCCATAACTCTGAACTCTCTCTCGCTCCCCTACTATCCTTTGTGGCAGTCAAAGCTGAATGTGCTTCCAAGTGAGATCAGGGCCCTGCAGGACTTGGTACAGTTCCTCAGGCCTGTAAAATGGAAATGTACCACCAAGCATATGGGTGAGGCCACGGAACTCCTATCCATACAGACCTTCGTACCTCTCCATCCCGCTCTTTTCCCCTGGGGCAGTAGTATGTCGTTCAGTCGCACAGTCGAGTCCGACTCTTCGTGACCCCATCGACCAGCTCCCGCCAGGCCTTCCAGTCTTCCGCCGTCCTCTGAAGTTTGCGCAACTTCATGTTCGTTGCATCGATGACACTGTCTAACCATCTCATCCTTTGCCGTCCCCGTCTTCTTTGACCTTCAATCTTTCCCAGCATCAGGGTCTTCTCCAGTGAGTGCTCCCTTCTCATTTGGTGGCCAAAGTATTTGAGCTTCAGTTTCATTATCTGGCCTTCCAGGGAATAGTCAGGGTTGATTTCTTTTAGGATTGACTGATTTGATCTCCTTGCAGTCCAGGGGACTCTCAAGAGTCTTCTCCAGCACCATAGTTCAAAAGAATCTATTCTTCGGCGCTCAGCCTTCCTTATAGTCCAACTCTCACAGCCATACATGACTACTGGCAGCAGTATAGTATTGTACAATTATGAATTGTAAATGTTGGAATTGTTTTTAACTGAGATCTTTTAATCATATACCATGTTCTGTTGCTATGTCTTGGAACCCACTCTGAGTGAGAGCAGGATACCAATCAAAGAAACAAACAAAAATAAAATTTGCCCCAGAGGAAACACCTCACTTTGTCTAATGGCTGGGCTGCTTTGGCACTGAGAATTCAGTACTTATATGTTTTGGGGCCTGCTCTTCATAGGTGGCTGAAGGAAAATGGGGTTATCATGATAACTGGGTGGAGCGCAGTTGGCCCGCACCAGATGGAACAGGAGCCCCTTCTTGATAAAAAGCTCTTACAGGCATCCGAACGGCAACCGGGGAGAAATCTGACAAGCTCGCCGAGAACATCAAAAAGGATCCCCTCCAGCTCTTTTTATTTGGTCCACATCATAACCTATTTCAAAACTTTGCTAGTAGGGAAGGAAGAGAGAAAACGGCATGCTTATCGCAACAGCCTCTGGGGAAGGTTCCCTTTGAAGGCACAGAGTGATGATTTATTTCAATTTGCAGGCGACTTCGCACCAAAGCCCCAGGGCAGAGACGGATAGGTCAAAAATAAATAACTATGTAATATCCAATTAAAATCAGATTAAAAGAGCTTTAACACAACAGATGCTTTCCATCCCCCCCCCACACACACTGCCGGTGATACCACCCTTCTTATTGGCTTAATCCTGGACATCAAAAACACAATGTAAAATAGGATTTTGCAGAGCTTCCACATGGACATCAGTGAGTAAATGTAGATCCCTGGCAAGATGGAGCTAGAGATGTAAAGGACTAGGGAAAAAGTCATACTGCGTAGAATAAGAGAGTCTAAAAACAAGCGAACAAAACAGAACTCCACCCAGCTGATAAGAGGAAAAGCAGATTCCCGAGCGATTACACCGGCAGCATTGAAGGCCTCTGAAGCAAAACAGTTTTAAACATGTACTAAGAACATAAGAGAAGCCTGTGTTGGATCAGGCCAGCGGCCCATCCAGTCCAACACTCTGTCACACAGTGGCCAGAAATACTAGGTGCCATCAGGTGGTCCATCAGTGGGGCCAGGACACTCGAAGCCCCTCCCACTGTTGCCCCCCAGCACCAAGAATACAGAGCACCACTTGCCCCAGACTGAGAGTTCCTATCTGTACCTTGTGGTTAATAGCCACTGATGGACCTCTGCTCTATATATTTATCCAATTCCCTCTTGAAGCCATCCATGCTTGTAGCCACCACCACCTCCTATGGCAGTGAATTCCATGTGTTAATCATTGGTGAGGGGGGCAAGATAGAAAGCCAGCAGGAGGGAGTCCCACCATCTGGACACTGCTGTGAAGAAGGCTGTACCCCTTGTATATACCGCCATGATGGAAGACATGAAAGAGGATCACTGAAGATGACCAGAGTGCTCATGGAGGTTCGTGCGGGAGAAGGTGATCTTTGAAAGATCCTGGTCCCGAACCACTCAGAGGCTGTAACGTCAAAACCAAGATGTTAGCTGAGATCACAATTATTTATTTGTTTGTGCTATTGATAGGGTGCGTTCAGACGGGCCGTTTAGTCTGCTTTTGGCCCACTCAGAAATGGACTTTATCTGTGCAATTACACAGTCAACATCTGCCTCTTGTTCCCAGCCATCGCTTTCTGGCTCAAAACTGCTTTAACTCGGAGTATTTTGATACCAGGTCCCCAAGTGTTTTCCTGATTCTTCGGTTCCAGCCTCGCTTTTCTGATGTCTGATCGCTCCTCCGGTCTCGAGCCACTTCCGATTTAAACCCCCTCCCTGCTCGAAAGCTGCCCAAGGCTTCCGCTTTTCACCCACCATTTTTTTAAAGCGTTGGCGGTATGCGCATAGGCGGAGGTCCACCAACGCGTTATTAAAAACAATGTTTAAACGGTGCCTAGTTTTAGCGTTTAGACGAGTTCAGGATCTCACAGAGGCCATTTTTGGGGTAAACGTTTAAAGGGAAGTGCTACAGCAGTCGGGCTGAAGTGGAAATTGCTGTTCTGCGCATGCGTGAAAATTTTAGTTCTACAGATGACTGCCTGTGCACATGCCCAAACTGAAAGAAAAAAACAACACCAACACACGCTCCCGCATGTGGATGGCGGGGAGTGATGTGGCTACGCAGCGATCCAGAGCAAGGAGGTGAGTGTGATCGCGATTCTCCAGGTTAAAAAAACCCGAATC
Source organism: Gekko japonicus (assembly GCF_001447785.1). Lineage (NCBI taxonomy): Eukaryota > Metazoa > Chordata > Lepidosauria > Squamata > Gekkonidae > Gekko > Gekko japonicus. The sequence continues at coordinate 1,560,060 of NW_015170280.1, forward strand.
AGGGCCGGAGCAATTTAAACCGCTCCCAGCACGTCGTCTGACCACACCTATAGTCCGCCTTTCTCACAGGGACTCAAGGCAGATTACACAGATTGAGTCAGTACAATCTATAAAATGCAATGTCCGCTAAACAGTGCATCCGGATTGTAGAAGTCTGGAGCCACCAGAAAGAACTGAAACGCAGCATCAGCATTCATATGACCAATGTTCCCTCTAAGCTGTGGAGTCTTGTAAAGAAAATTCTACTTTGTGAGCTACTGGCATTAAAGTTGTAAGTGAGCAATTTGGCTGCTGCATAAATTAGTTTGCTCTGGAGCCATCCTTCCTGAGCTAAGATAAGAATGTGTGAGCTGGAGGCTAAAAAACTGTGAGCTAGCTCACACAAACTCAACTTAGAGGGCAGACTGCACTTGACAAATGAAGTAGTGCAGAAATTACATAAATGGGATCCTACTTCCAATAAGCTAAACACAACGCACAATCCTTAATAATTTTTCCAAGCAAGTTTCTAAGACCATTTTGGGCAGCGCAACCCTATGTCTTGTGTAGAAAAGCCACACATATACGCACATGAACACATATGAAGCTGACTTATACTGAACCAGACCCTTGGTCCACCAAGGTCAGTACTGTCTACTCAGACTGGCAGCGGCTCTCCAGGGTCTCAGGCAGAGGTCTTTCTCATCACCTCCTGCCAGATTTTTTTAACTGGAGATTCCTGGGATTGAACCGGGGACCTTCTGCAGTCCAAGCAGAGGCTCTTCCACTGAGCCACGGACCTCTTGAATAGTTTAGTTTTGCACAGTTTGCAGGAAGCCAGGTGAGTGATGCTAGAAGTGGAGGACTTTGAGCTGTCTCCTGTCTCAGACTTGAGAAGATGGCACCAAAGAGTTTAGACAGATAGAGAGGTCAGGACACACAAAGCATCCTTTCCTTCCTGCTATCTGATCCTTTCTTTTGAAGTAGAATGCTACTTTTAGGGACAATTTCCTCTGCTTCTGCTCTCGCACTCTCTCACACTCCCTTCTCTCTCGCACCCACGAAGAAGGTGCATGATCTCCATCTTCCACCACGGAGGCTAGACACATGTCCAGCATCCAACACCATCTCGCTAGTTAGAGTAGGTAATCTATATCTATGTCTTACTTGACCTCTCAAGCATGTATTTTCTTTAATAAAAGTTACTTATTAGTTCTTAGAACGGACTGCTGACTCCATGTAACTTTGTAAGATTCTTGCCACACCTAGCCCCCAAGCTCTGCTGCATTAAAGCCTTTGCACACTCTATTTTCCCGTGATTCCCTGGCAGTACCTAGTCCAGAGAATCCAACGAGAAAGCTTTACCGACCGCCTCGGGCAAACTGTTCCACAAGGCCGGAGCCACGACGGAGAAGGCACCTGTATGGGCAGTTGTTGATTTTGCCCATGGGTAGGTTGGGCACCTGCAGAAGCCCCTGCTGACTTGAGCCAAGTTGTCGTGGCAGAATATAGGGAGAGAACCAGTCCCACAAATAAGAATTACCAGGGCTCTTTTTGTAGAAAAAGCCCAGCAGGAACTCATTAGCACAATAGGCCACACCCAACAGCAGGAACTTATTAGCATATTGGGCCACCCCTGACAGCACAGCTCATTAGCACATTAGGCCGCACCCCCATGTTACCAGAAGTGTGGTCATCCAGCCACACCCACCTTTTGCTTGTTATTCTGTTTACCTTGTCTGTTGTCAAAACCCAGAGCCTTTTTTTGTAGCAGGAACGCCTTTGCATGTTAGGCCACACACCCCTAATGTAGCCAATCCTAATGAGTTTCTGCTGTTGGGTGTGGCCTATTATGTTAATGAGTTCCTGCTGGGCGTGGCCAACTTGGGAGCCAGCCAGAACTCCGTTCCTGTGCATTTCTGCCCAAAAATAGCCCTGAGAATTACAATGAAGCTGTAGATGGTGCCGAATTGGACTTATTCCCCCCCTCCAGAGAGGCATTACTTCCCTAGATGAAAACACACCTTTCTGTCATCCACCTACATACCTTGGATTAAGAAAACGTTGCATGTCGGAGAAACAATGCAAAAACCTTGCCCGAACAGCTTCCTGGAGGCAAACGTGGAATAAACGGACACACCGTGAGCTGTGATCCCTCTCTCAAACCGCTTTCAACTCTCAGGGGGAGGGGGAGGAAAGGCTCTCATCTGTCTCCAGCCTTTTTCCTTTGTTGAGGATGAAGGCTGGAATGTTAAGCAGAGAGTTTCAGAGCAAAGGGGTTCTTTTTCAAGGGATTTGAAAGAAGAGAAATGGCAGGGCAGGCGGGTTCGGGGCAGGGGGGAGGTCCAGGGATAAGGGCCAGCCAAGTGGAATCGGCGGAGGTGTTTAAAAGCCTAGGGGACCTGTAGGCAGTAGACTTAGAAAGACCGAGGTCATGAGCAGGGGCATACTGGGAGATAAGGGCGGAAAGGCAGCAGAGGGGAAAACCCTGCACGGAGCTTTGAAGGTGAGGGCATGAAAAGCTAAGCCCCTGTGCTGAAACATGTAGCAGCCATTCTGTCCTCAGGTCTGTGTTCAAGGGACCATCTAGCTGCTAATGACCTCTTTCAGTTAGGTCGGCCCAGAGTTCTGATCCCTGCAACTGTCTTGCGCACAGATGCCTTGCAGGGTTGGAGCAGGAGACTGGCACAAGAGGAAAAGCTGCTTTATATATACACACGTAGCTTTGTGATTCTAAACATTTTAATATTTTTGCTCCCGGGCGGAGAAGCAGTCAGCGCTCTGGGGAAACGCTGTAGTTCTCCAGTATTTTGGCACTACTTGCTTTCTGAGGCTGGAGTTCACTGATAATCCTCTGGGCTGATGTCTCTCTTCTTCTTTGTTTAAAAAAGAGCACAGGCCTTTTTTTTTTTTAACTATTGCTGGGGGAAAAAATAAAGACTTTAAAACTCTAGCGCAGTCAGCATCCCAAGGTAGAAAATCTGCTGGTTTTCTGGCAATACACAGCTCACCTTCCTTTATGCAAACTGACAGGCATCAAAAACGCCGAGATTACAAGGGATTTCAATTAACAAGAATGTTAGTTATGTAGGGCAGCCTGGCCAGTGTAACCATAAAAGCCACTCATTTATTTATAGTCTATTTATATTATTCTGTGATTTGTATCCTGCCAGGCATGACTCCATAAAACCCTCAGAGTAGCTAATAATATAGTATTATAGAGATGATTGCAAAATCCTATCGGATTGGATTTCACAATCAAATGTGAATCTCCTTCCCCCTCCTGATTGTATTCAGTTCAACTGATGGGTGGTTTTTTTAAATTAACTGTCTTATGGGGAGTTGTTGGGTGGGGGGGTTTGCAGTTCCGCAATTCAGTAATCTTGAAAAGCATATCCAAGCTTTCGGTAAGAACCTCTAGTCTGAGTATGGTGATTCTGTAGTGTGATGTTTTACACTGTTATTTCCAAATAGCACACAAGCCAAAAAATAAAGATCATAGTAGATCCTATTACAAAAATGCACAGCCAAGGAGTTAAAAACATTATTTTGCTGTGTCGTTGCTCTATTTTCTCCTTTTTCTCCCTTTTGTAGTAATTAGAAGTAAAACAATAAAAATATATATTTAAAAAAAACACATTATTTTGTTATTGTGTCCATGTCGGGCAGAGATATCCCTGCATCACAGGACTGCAGAAGTGTGTGGCCATGACACTCAAATGTTTTGTTCCTCAATGTCCATGAATGTCAAAGGTACTAGACAAAAAAATTACAAAAGTTTGTTAAGCGGAGGACCATTTCCCCCCAGTTCTATGTTTCTGCTCTTCGGTGTTGGCAAACTTTAACAGAAGATTGTTACGGCTTATGCTATTTCTTGGGGGTCTCCCATCCAAATACTGACCAGGGATGACTCTGCTTAGCTTCCAGTGTTCCCTCTAAGCTGAGTTAGTGTGAGCTAGGTAAAGGTAAAGGTTTCCCTTGCTCGAAAGCCAGTCGAATCTGACTCTAGGGTTGTGGTGCTCATCTCCGTTTCCAAGCCAAAGAGCCAGCGCTGTCCGAAGACGTTTCCGTGGTCATGTGGCCAGCATGCCTAGACACTGAGGTGCATGGAACGCTGTTACCTTCCCACCGAAGCGGTACCTATTTATCTACTTGCAATTTCTTGCTTTCAAACTGCTAGGTTGGCAGGAGCTGGGGCCAGAGACAGGAGCTTACTCTGTCATGCGGCACTCGGGTCTCGAACTGCTGAACTACTGACCTTCCAGCCTGCAGTTCAGCGTCTTAACCACTGAGCCGCCGCAGCTCCTAGTGTGAGCTAGCTCACCGTTTTTTAGCCTCCAGCTCACACATTTTGTGTCTTAGCTCAGGAAGGGATGGCTCCAGAGCAAACTAATTTATGCAGCAGCCAAATCGCTCGCTCACAACTTTAATGCCAGTAGCTCACAAAGTAGAATTTTTGCTCACAAGATTCTGCAGCCTATAGGGAGCATTGCTTCCAAGATCTGGCTAGCCTGTGCTATCCAGGTTAGCAGCAGCAGAAGTAGTGAGAGAAACCTGTCCAGCAGAGCGCAAAAACTGATGCCAGTTCAAACAGGAATCTCTCTCTCTCTCTCTCTGAAGAAAGCTTTAAAAACTAATCTTGAAACAAAAGCTGAGCTGGGTTGGAAAAGCTTAATGTAGCCCATCATTACACCTGAGCTTCCCCAGTGGTGGTCAGGAGAAAAGTATAATATAAATATTTAAAATACATTTAAAACCAGGGCACGTAGCAGCTTTTTGGGAACATGGCCTGTAGGGGTGGGGAAGGGTTAAGCCCCTTTCCCCTCTGGCCACGATCCCAATCCAAACTGCGCCCCCACACACCTGGGGATTCAGTTACAAGTACAGAGCGCACAGACCGCCTCTGTCCACGAGAAAGACCTGTGGCAGACACAGGGTGGTGGTGGTAGTGCTGGGGAGACACACAAGGACTTTGTGACATGTAGACTGGCCCATATATTTGCCTCTGGGTTCCCCCCTCTCCCTCTTTGCACTGAAGGACCTCTCCTTCCTCATTCTGTCATGGGAAGGAGCGGAGCCGTTGTCTCAAGCATCGAGGCTCTCTCTAACCCGAGGAGTGTCGGCCTGGAGTTCCTAGGCTCCCTCCACACATCAGTCTGTTCTGGCCAGGGCCCCCTCACAGGAGGCTGGTTGACTACTTTGTCCTCAGCTGTGGGTCTCCTTCTTCTCACCCTAATTCGACCCTCACCCCCCCCCCCATGCTTCCTTGTTTATATCCACGTCTGGATCTTCAATCAGAATTTCTCCCCACTGGAAACAAGAAATGGGAGCCAAATTATGGCAGAGATGAGAGTGATGCATCGGCATGCATTCCGTGCACTATGGCACCAACCCTCCTTTTGTTGATTTCCTTGCTCAATTAGACCTATCACGAAATTGGAGTGCCTAAAGGAGGGCATATTCAAAGAGCAGTAAGTAAGTTCAAAGGCCTTGGTGCCTTCCTCGGAATCTAAATAGACATTTGCCAAGAATAACTACATCTCACCTGCCAAATGACTAATAGCCTTTAGAGAGAGAGATGGCTCTTTTTGTAGCAGGAACTCCTTTGCATATTAGGCGACACACCCCTAATGTAGCCAATCCTCTAAGAGCTTACAGTAGCCCCTGTAAGAAGAGCTCTGTAAGCTCTTGGAGGATTGGCTACATTAGGGGGGGTGTCGCCTAATATGCAAAGGAGTTCCTGCTACAAAAAGAGCACTGCGATCACTTTCCATTCCCTGATGGGTCAAGAAAAGTGCTCCCAGGATCCATTCACGGCATCTAAAACCCACCAGTCATCTTTCCTCCTGTCCCAAGGGAGACTTGTGCACCCCGCACCCCACTTTTTAAAATCTCTGTCTGCCGCATTTTCCACTATCAGGAGAAATGATCTCAAGAACTAGGCAATGATGCACACAGCTGAAAATGGTTTCCAACAGGTTCAGCCCAGAGTGAAGGCCAACGTGGTGCAGTGGTTAGAGTGTTGGATTAAGAGCTGGGAGACCCAGGTTTGAATCCCCGCTTGGCTATGGTAGCTGACTAGGTGACCAGCAGGCCAGATATCCTCAGCCTTAGCTACCTCATGGGGTTATTGCTTGTGAGGATATCATGGAGGCTGGGAAAATGGTGTTGTGAGCCAATACTGGGTAGAAAAGTGGGATAAGAACCTCTAAATAAATAAGTGGCCGGGTGAGTCCCACTTGGTTCCACTTGTTTGTTGGAGTGCCATTAAATGCACAGGAGCACGAGCAGCGAGAAAGGTGGCAACTTGACACGGGGGGGGGTTTCTTGTGCCACAAACCCAGCACGGACCCACCAGTCTGCATGTGCCAGACTGACACAGAGTGGCTCCAAGCAACGTGGCAGGCTGCTCAGTCTGAGCTGCCCGGGAGGTAGATCAGCTTCCCTGGCTCGTTGTGCAACGTTGTCCAAAGGGAGAAATTCCTTTCGCCCAGACCGTCACCTCCTACCCTCCAGAGATCGGCGTTCTTCTCATTCCTGGTGCCTGTGAAAAGCTGCGTTGACTTGCCTTTAGAGTCTCCAGCCCTGCTTTCAAAGCCAGCCATAGGAATTTGACTCAGTCACCCACTCACTTCGTTGAGTGGCCAGCCTCCGGGGGGAGGCCTGGAGATCTCCCAGAGTTGCGACCGATCTCCGGACGACAGAGATCGGTTGCCCTGGAGGAAATGGCTGCTTCGGAGGGTGGGCGCTATGCCATCACATCCATGCTGAACCCAAACCTCCAGGAACTTCCCAAGCCAGTAGGGTTACCAACCTCCAGGTGGGGCCTGGGGATTTCCCATGGTTACAATAGATTTCCAGACCACAGAGACCACTTGTAATTCCAGGAGATCCCCAAGACCCACCTGAAGGTTGGCCACCTTAGGTGTAGGATGAGCGGTCAACTGGTAGAGTCCTCTTCCAAAAGGGAAGTTGTCCTGTGGGTGTACAGCTGCGGCAGAGCAGTATGGGGTGGGGGGAAGAGAAACTGCAAGGAGCTCGCCTCTAACTGAGAAAGCACGCCAGCATAATTTGTACAAACAAGGCTGGGATTTCAGCTCCGATAAGGACCCTGCCTGAACATAACAGACGAGTTTTGCAACAACGGATGATTCACGTTTTTCAGCCTCCTCATATTTATCCCTAAACAAGCCATATCAGGCGCCAGTCAGAACAAGACAAGAGGCCAGACTTTCCAAGGACAGCTGGGATTGTTTATTCTCACATCCACTTGAGAAAGCCACCTGGACTCAAAGCAGTCTACAGAGAGGGAAATGCCTACGTCGCTTCCATCTAAGGAACCTTTCTGGATCCAAAGGTCATCCAAATGCCTCGAGGAAGGTCACCAGCAGGCCATGAAGGCCTCAGGCATCGCATGTTCCACGTCCCTGGTATCTGGCAATCTGAAGTATTCTGCTTCTAAATATGGGTGTGTGTGTGTGTCCATCTAAATCCATCCTCCACAGTTTGGTCTAGTGTTTTCAAAGCAGTGATCACAACATCCAGTGGTGGTGGTGGTGGTGATAGAAAGTCCCATACAATCACAGCTGATTTATGGTGACAGAGGTCATTTCGTAGAAGAAGAGGTGCAGGAGCTCACTAGCGTAACTCATTAGCATAACTCATTTGCATATGCCACACCTTCTGACATCACCGGAAGTGTGTCAGAAGGCAACACCCACCGCTCAGGCTCCACTGGACTGTTTTGGATTCCTAGCTATTGGGGGGGAGGGGAAACGTGCAGATCTGTCCTCGCAGAGGAGGGAGAGCTTGTACCTGAATAAAACACAGTCTTAAAGGTGCCACTGGACTGTTTTGGACTGGGGGGCCGGGGGGAGGCTCTGCAACTTACCTGGCTGCTTCTTGCTCTGACTGAGGGCTGCTGGGAGCAGGGGGTGTGGCTTGTTGCATGTGCCCACCCCCTGGGCTCTTTACTGCCGGAGCTCCGCTCCTGTGTGCTCCTGCAGGAAATGACCCCTGTATGGTGACACCTTACAGTTTTCAAGGTGAGAGATGAGCAAAGATGGTTTGCCATGGCTGCCTCTGCATGGTGATTCCCCACCAAACACTAACCAGGACTAGGGTTGCCAGCCTCCAGGTGGGGCCTGGGGATCTCCCACTTTCACAACTGATCTCCAGCTGACAGAGATCAGCTCCCCTGGAGAAAATGGCAGCTTTGAAGGGTGGACTCTATGGCATTGTGCTATGCTAAGGTCTCTCCCCTCCCCTCCCCTCCCCCAAACCCCACCCTCTCCCAGATCCACCCCCAAAGCCTCCAGGTATATTCTCACCCAGACCTGGCAACCTTGACCCTGCTTAGCTTCTGAGATCAGACAAGATCAGGCTAACCTGGGCCATCCAGGTCAGTGAATGCTAAAAGTCAATATGTGCAGAAATACGCCTGCCTGTTCTCTCACCTCAGTGTGGGCCATCCCTAGCACGATGAAAGAGAGGATGTCTCTTTGTCCTAAGCGCTACTCACATTCATAAATTTATAAATCTTGATTATGTTCCCCCTCGGTCATCTCCCCCCCAAGTGAAAAGTCCCAGCTGTATCTGCCTTCCTTGCAGGCAAAATGCTTCTCTTTCAGCAGTGGTTTGGGACATTGAAACAGCCCAGGAACAAGCATAGCCTACCCCCATTTTCAGCCCAGATTTGAGCTGAGCAGTCTCTGAAGAGCTTCAGCACCCACCACAGGGGCCCCTTGTCTCCATTTCTTCCTGGCCACTAGTGGCCCTCTTGGGCAGGAAGCCCAACCCCCGGGGCCCTTCCTAGTCAGTTGAAGGAGCAGTCCACTCCTGCACAAACCCCATAACCATTTTGGTTGCCCTTTGCTGTATCTGTTTCTTCTCTATCACATCCCTTAGGAGATGTGGCAACCAACTGGTATTTCAGCTATCCAAGAACATTCTACTTCCTGGTTTCCTGAAAGTACTGCTGCCACTGGGTTGATATGACAGAAAATGACCGGGTATGACAGAAATCGTCTGAGAAGCAGGTGGCACTAAGGACTCCTAACTTACTAAATGTTTTTGTACTGGTAGAAAGCCTCACTGTCCTGTCTCAAGGGCGGAGAATCAAGACGAGCTAAAACTGAGCACACCCGGGAAACTATTCTTAAAAGTTCCCCAAAGACACTACAAAATGGCAGCCATTGTCTGGAAGTCTTCCATCAGAACAAGCGTCTGGCTCTTGAGCCTTTCATTTTCTTTTAAACGTTCCCACTGCCTAATTTCACATCCTACTGCTAGCAATTCCTTGCCTTCCATTGATGGCTCCAAAGTACATCTGCTTTACCGGCCAGATTTGCATAAGAAAAGGAAGCCCAAGCAGTTAAATCTCCAAGACTTTGGAGGGGGCGGGGGATTGTGGTTGGGTTTTCAAATGCAAATGGCCCGCTGTTGGGTGAAATTCCTGGAGAATTTTGCTCATTCTAAGACTATAATCTCTCCCAACCACCAGGATACCTTTGAGCCATTTTTATTGAAGTCGGTAGCGATAGTCTCCCAAAAGTAGTTGGAAAGGGACCAAGGCTCAGTGGCTTGACATACATCTGTTGCATTCAGAAGGCCCCAGCTCAAGTATCTCAGAAAGCAATGCTGGGAATGACCCTCAGGGATCACTGTCAGTTAAAGTAAGCAACACTGCATTGGACAGGATGGGCTAATGATCTGATTCGAGGGCAAGCGGTTTCATACGTTCCCAAATCTGACTTCATTTTAAGGCAGTGCAGCCATATGTGCCCATTATTCTAACAGCTGTCTGTTTATTGTGCATAGCCAAAGGCCGTTCCCCTCAATCACAAAGCACATTAAACGTAAATCATAAATAACATCCATAAAAGAACCAGATCTGAAAGCGCTTATCACGTTAAAACATTTCACCCTTCAGATACGACCTTGGCTGCCAAGGCAAACGACGACACTCCATATGAAATGAGCAAGTCTGTATCCAAGAGAAGGAAAATCAGCTTCTCTGCTTCCAAGGAAGACTATAAGCCCTTCAAGAAATCTGGTTTTGGTGGTGGCGGCGGCGGCAGAAAGTGCCGTCAAGTCGTGGCTGACTTATGGTGACCCCCTGTAAGGTTTTCCAGGCAAGAGAAGAGCAGAGGTGGTTTTGCTATTTGCCTGCCTCTGTGTAGCAGTCCTGGTCTTCCTTGGTGGTCATCCAAGTCCTAAGCAGGGCCAACCCTGCTTAGCTTCCCAGATCTGGCAAGATTGGGCTAGCCTGGTTTTAGGCTCTGTGTAAAGCCTAAAACTGAGCATACCCGGGCAGTATGCTCGGGCAGGGCAGGATATCATGTGACAAACCCTATGGAACTGGAGCTGTGCGGACACATAAGCATGAAGCAAATGGTCTTGGGGAGCAGCGACCATCAGTCTTATGCCACAGTACGTTTGAAGTGTCGCAAGATTCTTTGTTATTGTTAACAGAAGGCCAGCGGCATCTTCCAGCATCTGAAGAAGTGGGCGGTAGTGAATGAAAGCTTCTGCCGGAATACATTTTGTTAGTTTTTAAGGCGCCACTCTGTTCTGTTTAATGTGGCCGCAAGAGACCAACGCAGCAACTTCTCTGGATTTGTTGTTCTTGTTACTATTGCTTTATTACTACCCTTCCTCTGACGATTATCCCAGGGTTCCTCATGCTCAGCAGTCCTGAGATTTTTCCCTGATCGTCTGTGTTTCCATGTGTGAAGACAGGAACATAAGTGGAGGCTGCTGGATCAGACCAGTGGTCCATCTAGTCCAGCACCCCATCTCACACAGCGGCCAGCCAGTTGCCTGGCACTTGGCTGCTCTCTTTGAAAGAATAAGTGGCAGGAAGAGAAGAAGGTACTGCTACTCTCCTCCAATGTTCCCTCTAAGCTGTGGAGTCTTGTGAGCAAAAATTCTACTCTGTGAGCTACTGGCATGAAATTTGTGAGCGAGCGATTTGGCTACTGCATAAATTAGTTGGCCCTGGAGTCATCCTTCCTGAGCTAAGACAAAAATGTGTGAGCCGGAGGCTAAAAAACCGTGAGCTAGCTCACACTAACTCAGCTTAGAGGGAACACTGCTCTCCCCGTGGGCATGTGGACTGAGGCCGGTAGGAAACAGAAAATGTGAGTGTGTGCAACAGTGGAACAGTGGGCTCATGCAGGGCATCTTCCTCAAGGTTTCCCCCCCCCCCAAATTGGAGCCAGTACTGCACTGGTCCATAGTAAACATGACAAAAGGCAGCTGCCATGTTCAGATTTCTGCCTTGTTTGTGTCTACAGTGAATCCAGCTGAGAGAACAGGACCAATGTTTCCTCTAAACTGTGGAGTCCTGTGAGCAGAAATTCTACTTTGTGAGCTACTGGCATTACAGCAGTGAGTGAGCGATTTGGCTATTGCATAAATTAGTTGGCTCTGAAGCCATCCTTCCTGAGCTGAGACAAAAAGCTGTGAGCCAGAGGCTAAAATACTGTGAGCTAGCTCACACTAACTCAGCTTAGGGGGAACACTGATACAGGACCTGCATTAATGGATGTGAGGAAGTAATGTAGGGGAAGAGGAGAGTCCAGTTTTCTGTAAACTCATTTTTCACATAAAATTTAGGAACCCCTCCCCATTTTGAACATAACGATGGCAGACACAGATACCAAACATGGCTGCCTCTGTCATATTCTGTGTCATTCTCAGGAAGGCACCAGGGTAGAATTGCTCTGTTATTTCTCCTTCCCTGGAAATATCTGCTAGCAGCAGTTGTGGAACAGAGAGATCCTTCGGCTTGTGGTAAGGAATGGAAAGGACAGGTGCCACTTTGCCCATAAATATAAATTGTACATAGTACATCGTGTATAGTATTTAACAGAAGGATGCTTGGATAAATACATCAAGTGGAATTATATTACAGTCCACAGTAATGTTAAGAATTACTTCCAGGACGTTTCAGCTCATACCTCAAGCCTTCATCAGCTGAGGTAAAATGAGCTGAAATGTTCTGGAAGTAATTGCTAGCAGCACTGAAGAGATAAGAGTATAACTACACCTGACAGGCTTAATCTCAGCGGACGCCTCCATTTGCCAGCCTTTAATCTTCCCTCAGATGAAAAGAGAGAAGACGTCCATGGTCCCAGGCAAAGTGAAGCTGATCGAGAGGCTCCTTGCACTAGTATAACATCCTGAGGGGAAGTCTGGCCCAGATTTTGGATGTCTTTGTCAGTTTTGTCAAAAAATAATTTTTCGCAGGCATTGTGTTTGATAACTGTTTTGTTTTCAGAAGGGGTTCTGTCATGCTTCATGAACCTGTCGAAAGGTGTAGACTGGGAGAAGGGGATCGGGCAGTTTTTGCATGAAGCTTATCGCCAGGCATGGGGGCCCTGACTCAGGTCTGGAGGGCTAGGGCTCAATGGCAGAGCATCAGTTCTGCATACAGAAGGTTCCGGGTGCCATCCATGGCCTCTTCAGTTAGTAGGATTGGTTAACAGGAGACGTGAGAAACCTCAGGCCCTGCTTCCAGCCTGAGTAGACACTGCCACTGACCTTGATGGCCCAATAGCCTGTTGAGTAGTAGAGCATCCACTTTGTATGCAGGTTCAATCCTTGGCATCTCCAGTGAAAAGGATGAGGTCGTAGGGAAGGTTGCCAAACTCCAGCTGGGGTCTGGCGTTCTCCTGAAACTACCACTCATCTCCAGGCTGTAGAGATCAGCTCCACTGGAGGAAATGGCAGCTTTGGAGGACAGACTGTACGGCATCATACAGCTCAGCTTCCTCTCATCCTTAAAGCAGATCCCTGCCCAAGCACTGCCCCCACATTTCCAAGACAGTGTTGGCAACCCTAGTAGTAGGTGACATGAAAGACCCTCCTCCCCCTCAGACCCCGGAGAGCCACTGACAGTCAGAGCAGCCAATACTCAGTACGGGGCCACCTCACGTGCTGTTCTGTTCCTCTGTGTGTTCCCACCCCTCTCTGAGGCAGGTTCTTTCTACAACCAGCATCTCCCAAGAGAGATTCACTTTGTCCCAGTGGGTTAGGCCTTGGCTCAGTCAGCTTCAGGAGGTCCCCAGAGCATGTCTTTGGGGGCTACCTTAAAGACTGCAGGGTTCCTTCTTCCAGAGCTCAGCATTTCCCCAAGGCAGATTTTGAATCTTCTTAAAACAAGGAAATTGCCTTCACGAAACAGCCACAGATAGTTTTTTTTTTTTGCATTGGCTTTCTTCTTGGCTCATGAAATATTCTCCCTCATAATTAGAACCCACAGGAAAACGGGCTCAGCCCACAAACCCAGAAATGGGCTCGCTGACCTCAGTTGCCGTACAATTGCTCGACCAGCATTAAGCATAAAGCGTGGATTGAGCGCCAAGTGAGATACTGGTTTTACGTTACCTTGGCAATTGTTCTCTTCTGCCATTCCAGGGGCCGCAAGGACAGCCGGGTAGAAAATCCAGCAAAGCCAGGGCCTAGAGCTTACTATCCAGGTTAAGTGTGACAGGTGTAACAGGCACCTGTTGCATATAGCACCTTTCCTATAAGGAAAGGTTGGAAAGTCTGGGGTTTTTCAATCTAGAAAAAAAAGATGGCTAAGGAGAGACACTGTGTGTGTGTGTGTGTGTGAGAGAGAGAGAGAGAGAGAGAGAGATGTGTGAGGAGGGAGGAGAGAGAGAGAGAGAGAGAGAGAGAGAGAGAGAGAGAGAGAGAGAGAGAGAGAGAGAGAGAAGTGCTGTCAAGTTGAAACTAATTTATGACAACCTGACAGGGTTTTCAAGGCATGAGTCTAACAGAGTTGGTTTGCCATTGCCTGCCTCTGCATAGCAACTCTGGAATTTCTTGGTGGGCTCCTATAAGGGTTGCAAACTCTGCGCTGGGGTATAGCTGGAGATTTGGGGGGTGGAGCCTGGAGAAGATGGAGTTTGAGGAGGGAAGGGACCTCATCTCTCCTTATATATAATTGAGTAAGAACATTCTATATGAACATTCTAAATTTGGCCCCTTTAGTGTTAGGCCGGAAAAACTGCCACTCAGAAGACACTGGCTGGGTTGACTGGCTGCTTTGTGCAGTCCCGCCCAGCGTTCCAAGGTCTTTTGCATATGGAAGCTGATTGGACTTCACTGCATTCCACACCTCAAACTCACCCCCCTCCCCGCAAGGCAGTTGGAATGTCAGTTGCATATGGAACCTTCAAGGTCTTTTGCATATGGAAGCTGATTGGACTTCACTGCATTCCACACCTCAAACTCACCCCCCTCCCCGCAAGGCAGTTGGAATGTCAGTTGCATATGGAACCTTCAAGGTCTTTTGCATATGGAAGCTGATTGGACTTCACTGCATTCCACACCTCAAACTCACCCCCCTCCCCGCAAGGCAGTTGGAATGTCAGTTGCATATGGAACCTTCAAGGTCTTTTGCATATGGAAGCTGATTGGACTTCACTGCATTCCACACCTCAAACTCACCCCCCTCCCCGCAAGGCAGTTGGAATGTCAGTTGCATATGGAACCTTCAAGGTCTTTTGCATATGGAAGCTGATTGGACTTCACTGCATTCCCCTCCAAACAAGCTGTTGCCAGTCTCCAGGTGACAGCTGGAGAGCTCTTAAAGCTCTGGTGCTATATCAAAGTTCTGCAATTTATTAGTGTTTTGGCAAATCTTTAGGAATTGTTTGGTGCATTTACGATGAGGCACCCACCCAGAGCCTCTGGCATTTTCTCACTCTGCTGGCATCAAAACCAATTTAAGACAAAATAAGAGGCTACTGAGAGGGGAGGAGATAAAGTTGCCAGCTTTAGGTATGGAAAATCCTGGAGATTTGAGGAGTGGAGGCCGGAGAGGGGGACATCAGACAGGTAGAATGCCATAGACTCCACCCTCCAAACCACTCAGTCCCTCATGGGGAACCATTGTTGCCTATCTCCAGGTGAGGGCTGGAGACCACTCAAAATTACAATTGCTCTGCAGAAGGGAGAGCGGAAGTCAGCTGAAGTCAAAGGGGCAGATAATGGTAGGTTGATGGTTAGCTGGGAAGGAGATGGGGTTGCCAACTCCAGGCTGGCAAATTCCTGGGGATTTGAGGGGTGGAGCCTGGAGAGGGTGAGGTTTGCGGAGGGGTGGGACATCAGACAGGTAGAATGCCATAGACTCCACCCTCCAAACCACTCAGTCCCTCATGGGGAACCATTGTTGCCTATCTCCAGGTGAGGGCTGGAGACCACTCAAAATTACAATTGCTCTGCAGAAGGGAGAGCGGAAGTCAGCTGAAGTCAAAGGGGCAGATAATGGTAGGTTGATGGTTAGCTGGGAAGGAGATGGGGTTGCCAACTCCAGGCTGGCAAATTCCTGGGGATTTGAGGGGTGGAGCCTGGAGAGGGTGAGGTTTGCGGAGGGGTGGGACATCAGACAGGTAGAATGCCATAGACTCCACCCTCCAAACCACTCAGTCCCTCATGGGGAACCATTGTTGCCTATCTCCAGGTGAGGGCTGGAGACCACTCAAAATTACAATTGCTCTGCAGAAGGGAGAGCGGAAGTCAGCTGAAGTCAAAGGGGCAGATAATGGTAGGTTGATGGTTAGCTGGGAAGGAGATGGGGTTGCCAACTCCAGGCTGGCAAATTCCTGGGGATTTGAGGGGTGGAGCCTGGAGAGGGTGAGGTTTGCGGAGGGGTGGGACATCAGACAGGTAGAATGCCATAGACTCCACCCTCCAAACCACTCAGTCCCTCATGGGGAACCATTGTTGCCTATCTCCAGGTGAGGGCTGGAGACCACTCAAAATTACAACTGCTCTTCAGGGACCAGAGATCAGTTCCTCAGGAGAAAACAGTGCACTCTGTCATTATACCCTGCTGAGGTCACCACAGCAAAATGACACTGTTTGCCCAAAGCCAGAGCACTCCCCCAGAGCCTCTTTCTAGATCCCGTTGTATTTATTTCCACAACGGGCTTTACTGCTAGTCAGGGTATAATGCTATAGAGTTTACCCTCCAAAACAGCTGTTTTCTCCAGAGGAACTGATCTGGGTTGTCTGGAGAGCAACAGTAACAGGAGGAGATCTCCAGGTCCCATTTGGAGGCCGGCAACCTTATCTCCTATCCAAATACTAACCAAGGCTAACCCTGCTTAGCTTTTGAGATCTAAAAAGACTGAGCTAATGAAAGAGGTTTGTAAAATTATGCATGGAGTGGAGAAAGTGGATAGAAGTAGATTTTTCTCACTCTCCCATAATATTAGACATTGGGATCACCCAATGAAGTTGTTGGGAAATAGATTCTGGACAGACAGACAAAAGGAAACACTTCTTTACTCAATTAATAATTAAAACCATGGAATTCACTGGACGCAATAATGGCCATGAGCATAGATGGCTTTTTAAAAAGGGGTTAGATAGATTCGTGGAGGAGTGGTCCATCAGTGGCTAAAGGGAGCCGCCATATCCAGAGGCAGCAAATTTCTGAATACCAGTGCTGGAGAAGGCCTCAGCCTCTGTGTCCTGTTTGCCATCCTCCAAGCTGGAGATCTCCCAAAATCACAGATGATCTCCAGAAGACAACAGAGTTCAGTTCCCCTGAAGGGAATCACAGCTTTTGACGGCAGGCTATAGTATCACCTCTGCTGTTCTCCCTCCCCAAATGCTACTCTCCCTAGGCTCTCCCTCTCCCCAAATCCCCAGGAATTTCCCAGGCCAGAGTTGGCAACTATTACATTCTTATGCCCCCCAACATGTTCTCTCATGAGAGGAAGAAGCATCTCCTGGAGAGTGTTTCCTTTGCCCCAGGAGTGGAGGAAGCTGAAGTTGGTTCCCAGTTCCTTATTCATTCTTCATTTGTGAATTAAACCAAAATGTTGAGGAGACTTTGAAAGCTCTGAACCCGAAAAAAGTTTGGACCAGCACACATCAGGCACCCCCATGTTCAGGGGACTCTCCCCTTCTAGGGGACTTGTGCTGTTTCCTGGTCCAAAGGTTCTCGTCCCAGCCACTCCAAAGCAGGGTGCCCCCAGGACAACCACACAGGCAGACACTGGGGCCAGGCTGCACCCCCAAAACCAGGGGTCATTTCCTGCAGGAGCGCACAGGAACAGAGCTCTGGCAGTAAAAAGCCCAGGGGGTGGGCACATGCAACAAGCCCCATCCCCTGCTCCCAGCAGCCCTCAGTCAGAGCAAGAAGCAGCCAGGTAAATTGCAGAGCCCCCCCGTGCCCCCCGGTCCAAAATAGTCCAGTGGCACCTTTAAGACCAAGTTTTATTCAGGTACAAGCTCTCCCTCCTCTGCCAGGACAGATCTGCAGGTCCCCTTCCCTCCCCCAACAGCTAGGAATCCAAAACAGTCCAGTGGAGCCTGAGCGGTGGCTGCTGCCTTCTGACAGACTTCCGGTGATGTCAGGGGGTGTGGCATATGCAAATAAGTTATGCTAATGAGCTCCTGCACCTCCTTTTCTACGAAATGACCCCTGCCCAAAACAATCTTTAGACCACCCCAAGTGACACATCCTCACACTCAGGAGACTGTCCCCTACAAGAGGACATACAGTGGTGGCCAGTCCAAATACTGGTGCTGGCACCACAAGCTTCTGTTTGGGTTGCCCCCAAGAGGCCTGTATTTCAAAGGAGATTTGAATAAGGAACTGGTACAACCTCATGATGCTGGGAAAGATTGAAGGTCAAAAAAGATGGGGACGGCAAAGGATGAGATGGTTAGACAGTGTCGTAGATGCAACAAACATGAAGTTGAGCAAACTTCAGAGGACGGCAGAAAACCGGAAGGCCTGGCGTGATCTGGTCCATGGGGTCGCGAAGAGTCGGACTCGACTGTGGGACTGAACAACAAAACAACCTCATGCCCTCTGCACCCCATAATAAGGTTTGGACCACCATAAGTCATACATCCCCATGTTCAGGGGACTCTCCCTTTTGAGAGGGCATATGCTGCTTCCTGGTATAAATCTCATTTCCTGTGCCACCTGCTCCAATGTGCCCCAAAGCTCTCCTGCCTCCTCAACTGCAGAGATAAGGTTCAAATGCTAGGCAGCACCCCAACTGTCTTCTGGTTCTCAGCATTCACAGTAGGATTATGACATAGAAGGCCCAGAGTTCCAGTATCTAAGGACACTGGTGACGAGGTGCACTTGCTGAAAGCCGCTCTGCTTCAGAACTATTAATGGCAGAGGAGCCCCAGCCTTTGGCCACTTTATCCATGTGTCATAGCTGGCCAATTTCCAGCAGGCCTGGTTAGGCCTGATATGCATCACCATGGCAACGATAGCTTGGCTATGGTGAAAGGGGCTGGTCTGCTCAGCTGCTAGGTAGGAAAGGAGAAACTAGGGTTGCCATTTAGGGTTGTTAGCTCTGGGTTGGGGAATACCTGGAGATTTTGGGAGTGGAGTCCGGAGAGGGCAGGGTTTGGGGAGGAGAGGGACCCTCAGCAGGGTACAATGACATAGAGTCCACCCTCCCAAGCAGCCATTTTTCTCCAGAGGAACGGATCTTTGTCGTCTGGAGATCAGTTGTAAAAGTGGGAGATATGCAGGCCCCACCTGGAGGTTGGCAACAATTGTTTGGGGGATTTGGGGACAGTGCCTGTGGAGGGGGAATTCGGGGAGGGATTTCCCCTAAAATCAATGGTATACCATAAGGTCTGCACTTTGAAGCTGCCATTTTCTCTGTTGGGACTGCTTTCTGTCGTCTGGAGATGAGTTCTAATTCCAAGAGGTCTCCAGCCCCCACTCTGTGGTTGCCAACTCCAGCTTGGGAAATTCCTGAGCTTAGGAGGTGGAGCCCGGGGATGGTAGAGCTGGGGGGACCCCAGTCCACCCGCCAGTGCTCCCCTTTTCTCCAAGGGAACTTTGTAGCCTGGAGAGCAGTGGTGATTCCAAGAGATCTCCATGCCTTACCTGCAAGTTGGCAATCCTGTCCCACTTAGAGGTTGGCAACCCGAGGAACAACTGATACTAAACTCTTCCTCCCCTCTGGCCATTTGCGTAGGACACCATTTGCGTGGGATGTATTCTCTATCATTTCAGTTTTTGCTCGTTTTGCAATAGACTTCTGTGTTAGTAGACACCCACGTGTCACAGGTACAACCAGCTCGTCACAGTATGGGTCATTGGCATGTCTGATTTTGCGCAAAAGCCAAACAAACGATCAAACGCAATGCCTGCCAAAAAAATATTTTTTGACAAAACTGACACAGCCGTCTAAAATCTGGTACAAACTTTCCCTCCGGATGTTATCTCTGCTACAGTCTACAAATAAACAAGGAAGATTTAAAAAACACACCAAAAACCTAGGTAACCTTGATGGAAATGTAAATAACAGTCTTTTCCTCCCCCTTCCAGCTTGGTATCCAGAAGCGTCTCATTTCCAAAAGTTGCTGGTACAGAGGGTCGTGAAAACCTGGCCAACTCCACGAGAACACATAATCCGCTACATTATGTTTAATTGTTTAAGGCTTGGAAGCCTGGCCCATGTTATTGTCTTTTATTACACCAAGGGAGTCTGGGGTACATATGTAGATGGACATGGAGTAGTAGAATCAGGGTTGCCAACCTCTAGGGCTGCCAAATGCCCCCGGGGGGTGGATTCCCCCCCGCTTTTGAGCCCCGATTTCCGCCCCCGCGGAATCGGGGCCCGGGGGAAACCCCACCCCAGTGTGCACGTCGCCCGGATGTGACATCACACGCTGAGGCGGGGCCACTCTATGTTTTCCCCTCAAATGGCTGTGGCCCCTCCCCAGTGTGTGACGTCACATCTAGGTGACGTAGATGCAGCGCGCGTGCGCTTTGCACGTGCGAGCACCGGGAGATGGCCAGGGATCCCCCGCCGAGAAGGTAAGGGAGATTTGGCAACCCTACCAACCTCCAGGTGGTAGCTTGAGAGCTCCTGAGATTACAACTGATCTCCAGGCGACAAAAATCCGTTCACCTGGAGAAAATGGCCTCTTGGGAAGGTGGACTCTATGGCATGATACCCTTTGAAGTCCTTCCCTGAAGCCCACCCTTTTCTGGCTCCATCCCCCAAATCTCCAGGTGTTTCCTAACCCAGAGCTGGCAAATTTGAGCAGAATGTTCAGGCACGGCCTACTAACCAGAGGGGATGGGGGGTGGGGACTTCCAGATTGTGAGGGGGAACAATCGAGATCCTCAGTGCAGTGCTATCACTTCTGGGGTGACCCAGAAGTGACCACACATCATGAATGGGGGTGTTGAAGAAAACGTCCTGTTTGGTCTGGATTGAAGTCCATGTCATTTCAACAATTAGGGCTGCCAGTCTCCAAGTGGTTACAAATTATGAGAAAACTATTTTCTGGAGAAAAGAATTGCTTTGGAAGGTAGACTCTGTGGCATTATACCCCACTGAGGTCCTTGTTAGGATTATACATTTATGTTAGGATTATATTTATATGTTAGGGTTATACTTTTAGCTGCTGTGGATTTTGCCCTGAAGTAGAATGGAAATGGGTTTCGAGCCATCCCACTGGCACGAAGCCGTGGATTTGTTATTAGTAGAAGAGGAGAAAGAATGTGTCTTTGACTGACACTTACAACACAAATCGGAGGGTTTGTCACATAGAACTTTGAATGGATGAAGAAGCTGACTATTGGAAGTTCAAAGTGACTATATGGACTGGTATTTGACCTAAGCACTTTATTCAGTATAAAAAATTTACATGTACTGTAAAATTCTTTGGTATCTATTATTGTTAAAGATCTTTATAGGGTCTAAGTACTATAAGAGATTTTCATAGAAATTTGCATAAATTAAGTTCTTAGTAATTATATCACGGGTTGTCTGTATTTGTTGATCAGTCTCCCGG
This sequence comes from Gekko japonicus, assembly GCF_001447785.1. Lineage (NCBI taxonomy): Eukaryota > Metazoa > Chordata > Lepidosauria > Squamata > Gekkonidae > Gekko > Gekko japonicus. Next base: position 1,580,850 of record NW_015170280.1, read on the forward strand.
TGGTCGCTTGAGATCTCACAGAATTACAACTGGTCTCCAGTCCAGAGATCAGTTCCCCTGGAGAAAATGATTGCTTTGGAAGGCAGACTCCATGGCATTATACCCCACTGATGTCCTTCTCCTCCCCAAACCCTGCCTTCCCCAGGTTCAACCCCCAAAATCTCCAGGAATTTCACAACCCAGAGCTGGCAACCCTACATAACATCTGGTGCTTCCAGACCATTCAGCCGGCCCCAAGAAGCTATGTGCTCAAGCCATTCTGGATGTTCTAAGAAAGAATGGAACATATGCCAGCCAGATGCCTGTTCTGTACTAGGGGTTCTTGCAGGATTGGACCCAGATAGGAGCACCATCTTTAGCAACTTGATCTCTACAGCAGTGGCAAAAGACCAAGCGAAGGCCAAGGGAAGGAATCCTTGATTAACCTGGAGAATATCAAGCCAGAGACTCAAAAGTGACCAATTCAGTTAGGATCAGAATCCCTCAGACCTCCTGCTGCCTAGTATAGTGCTTTATGGGAGTCAGTCCTTCCACTATAGTGGGAGAATTAATAACCCAGCCGCCGCCGTTTCTACATCACTTCTGGGTACAACCTGTCAGTAACAACAGGTAGCTCTAGGAATTGCCAGAAGCTCTATGGTTTCCGTTTGTACCCAGAAATGACAAAGCAGGATTGTTGGCATCATATCCACTCCCCACATCCCCACCCCCATGCCTCCCAGAATTAATAAGATGGTAGTAAACACAAACACTGAACCTACATACAGCACAGGATAGCGATCGGGGTTGCTAACTTTGACCAGGGACATTTTTTTGGAGATTTGGAGGTGGTGCCTGTGGAGGGGGGGGGGATTTGGGGAATGATTTCACCTAGAATGTATGCTATACCATAGAGACTGCCCTCTGAAGTTACCATTTTCTACAGGAGAACTGATCTCTGTAGGCAGGTGATCAGTTACAATACTGGGACAATTCCAGGAGGTGGATAGCCGTAATGATAATTTAAAGCACAGTACGGGTGTGTGGAGCAGAGCTGCTAAACCCTCTCTTGTGCTTGCATTTCACCTGTATACCTCTGTGTCCAGTCGTTTTCCCCTGACAGAGCTTACTTCCAGTTTCTAAGCAGCTCCAGGTTCGGAACCCACTGGGTACATTTCAGGGGTGAAAACAGGGTGAAAACTGCAGGGTCATCCTTGCCTTCCCACCCATGCTTTTTAGGTAGACTCCGTGGCAGATCCAATTTTATTGCATGACATCAATGGACTTTTGTTTGTGGACTTTTGTTTGTCTAGGGACCAGTGTCACCAATTGGCGAGGATAACAACAACAATAATTAACAACAACAATAATGTCATATAACATTATGACTGCCCTTCACAGTAATGTAACAAACCAGACCTGCAACATGTGACAAGGGTACCATTGAAATCATTGTAAACAGGTCCACAAGAAGCAAGCAAGGAGGAAATGAATTAAAAATCCATGCTTACCATGCATTAAAAAAAAAATGCATTCAAGGGCCCCTATTCTGGGCTATTAAAATGCTAACTAGCTAAGGTTCCCTGAAGGTGAGGGACAGGGCAGCTTAGAATCCTGGCAAGGCCCAATCTCTGTTAAGATTAAGGACTGCATTAAAATGAAATATGAAAAGTGCACGTCAGGTTAATGAAATTATCCGGCAGCTACTCTCCATAATGAAACACCCTACCTGGCTCTCATCAATCAAAGGCGCACCCTTGTGCACCTCCATGCCAGGGAAGCAGCTGCCTCTCTCTATAACTACCAAAGATGACGGGACCGCGGTGAAAAAATACACTGAGATGAAAGCTCAGGCCAGGCAAACAGAAGCTGTCATCAGTCAAGAATGCAGGTAAGGGATGACAAATAAGTAGTCAGGGACTTTCAGTGGGCAATCTTGTAGATTAAAAAAAGAAGAGGACATCCTGCAATTATTCATAAAGGCATTTGATAATTATCCCTATGTTTTTCTGGTGGGATGTTTAACTCAGCCACGGCTATGTAGCTTGTGCTCTTTCCTGAATGATAAAGTGGGACTTCTTGTCATTCGGCCGTTCTGCTGAGAAGCGTGTACAACAGACATCGATCTGGGATTATTTGAGCCCTTTTCATGCATCCAATGCTGCCTGAGTGAATCGGGATAGGGAAGCAGGACTGGGTCAGCAAGTCTTGCTCCACGTACATGTAATCATACTAGGGTGGCAACAGGACTAGGGGGTTCTATGGAAAAACTATAGAGTTTGTGGAAATTGCTAGAGGAACTTGGCGATATGTGATGTCACTTCCAGTTATGCAACTGAAAGTCCCTGAAAATTAAATACAGTGGTTGCATTGCAGTGTTCCTTCCTTCCTTCCTTCCTTCCTTCCTTCCTTCCTTCCTTCCTTCCTTCCTTCCTTCCTTCCTTCCTTCCTAGATTCTCTGGAAGCTGAATTGTTCATCTGGGGCTATCTTTTCTGCAGTAGTATGGGATTTTACGTAGGAGCTGTGGTGGCTCAATTGGTTAAGACGCTGAACTGCAGGCTGTGGAAGGTCAGTAGTTCAGCAGTTCGAGACCCAGGGTGCCGCATGATGGAGTGAGCTCCCGCCTCTAGTTCCAGCTCCTGCCAACCTAGCAGTTCGAAAGCAAAAAATTGCAAGTAGATAAATAGGTACCACTTCGGCATTCCGTGTGCCTTGGTGTTTAGTCATGCTGGCCACATGACCACGGAAACGTCTTCAGACAGCGCTGGCTCTTCGGCTTTGAAACGGAGATGAGCACCGCAACCCTAGAGTAGGACTCGACTGGCTTTTGAGCAAGGGAACCTTTACCTTTACCTATAGGATTTTACAGGGTTTGTACACTGGTATATTTCTTGGAAATTCAACAACCTCACCTCCATCCTCTCCTTAGTCTCGCTGACCCCTTGCATTCTGAGTCTTCAAAACACCTTCCCTGTTCACCTCCCTTTCTGCCAACAGCCAAGAGACCCTCACGTCCCATAGCCTTCCGTTTGATTTCTTCCCTCCCATTGTTCTTTCTCCTTAACTTCATGCCTCTCCCAGCTCTCTGTTCTTTGGACTGCCTCCTTGAATCCTCACCTCCCAGCTAGGGTTCCATGTTGAATCTACATTTGGGGGAATTTTTTCCTCATCAATGCTTATTTATTTATTTAGATATTTATGTCCCGCTTTAATCCACAGTGGGGACCCAAAGTGGCTCCTAACATTGCTTTTCCCCTTCTCCATTTTATCCTCACATCCACTACCCTGTGGCTTCAGCTGAGAAAGAGAGAAAGTGGCTCTCCCAAAGTCACCCAGCAAGCTTCTGTGGCAGAGTGAGAATTTGAACCCAGGTCTCCTGTTTATTTATTTACTTTATTTATATCCTGCCTTTTCACCCCAATGCGGACCCAGGGCAGCTTACATCATTCTCCCCTCCTCCATTTTAGCCTCACAATAGCCCTGTGAGGTAGGTTAGGCTGAGAGTGTGTGACCGGCCAGCAAGCTTCCATGGCATGTGTGGGGATTCAAACCTGGATTTCCCAGATCATAGTCCAACACTTTAACCACTACGTCATGCTGGTTCTCAAGTCTGGACACTGCAGCATTATGGGTCTTCCTCCTTTCCTGAGGCCTTCAACTTTTCCTCTTGTCTTTTCCAGTGACTTGTCTTCTCGGAATGTGTCCAAAGTACATACCTCAAAAAAGGATATTAGAACATTGGGAAAAGTGCAGAAAAGAGCAACTTGAATGATAAAAGGGTTGCAACACTTTCCCTGTGAAAAAAGATTAAAGCACTTGGGGCTCTTTTAGCTTGGAGAAACAATGGCTGAGGGGTGACATGATCGAAGTTTATAAGATTATGCATGGGAAGGGATAGAGCAGGTAGAGAAAGAAGTACCTTTCTCCCTTTCTCACAATACAAGAACTTGTGGGCACTCCATGAAATTGCTGAGCGGTCGGGTTAGAACAGATAAAAGGAAGTACTTCTTCACCCAAAGAGTGATTCACACATGGAATTCACTGCCACAGGAAGTGGTGGCAGCTACAAGTATGGACGGTTTCAAGATGGAATTGGATACTGTGACGCGCTTTTCCTGGGGGCTCGG
>NW_015170281.1:0-12891 GCF_001447785.1 Gekko japonicus
AACTCAACATAAAAAAACCCTAAGATCATTGGCATCTGGCCCTATCACCCCTTGGCAAATAGAAGGGGAAGTCATGGAAGCAGTGACAGAATTCACATTCCTGGGATCCAAGGTCATTGCAGACGGTGACTACAGCTATGAAATTAAAAGACACGTGCTCTTTGGGATGAAAGCTATGGCAAACCTAGACAGCATAATAAAAAGTAGAGTCAGCACCCTGCCAACAAATGTCCGTATGGTCAAAGCAATGGTATTCCCAGTAGTAATGTATGGCTGCAAGAGCTGGACCATAAGGAAGGCCGAGTGCCGAAGAATAGATTCTTTTGAATATGGTGCTGGAGAAGACTCTTGAGAGTCCCTTGGATTGCAAGGAGATCAAATCAGTCAATCCTAGAAGAAATCAATCCTGACTGTTCCCTGGAAGGCCAGATACCAAAGCTGAAACTCAAATACTTTGGCCACCAAATGAGAAGGGAGCACTCACTGGAGAAGACCCTGATGCAGGGAAAGATTGAAGGTAAAAGAAGAAGGGGATGACAAAGGATGAAATGATTAGACAGTGTTATCAATGCAACGAACATGAAATTAAGCAAACTCTGGAGGATGGTGGAAGACAGGAAGGCTTGGCGCGACGTGGTCCATGGGGTCACGAAGAGTCGGACTCAACTGTGCAACTGAACAACAACAACATTGAGGCTTCTGGCTACACAGAGGAGGAGAGATGCTTACAAAATATGCTCATGTGGCCAAAGTTGTCTTTTCTTTCCTGTCTGCTACAGAGCTTTAGCTCTCCTCCACCACAACAATCCTGGAGAAAAACATGCAATCCCTTCCTGCAACATTTGTGAAAGATCAAAGCTTTAGTATGTTGAATTTAAAAGTGATTTTACATAATCAAATGAAAACAACCCAAAATGCAATCCAATATTTTCTTTTTTCTTTTATTTTATTTTAGTGGAATAAATTTTTACAGTAAAATTCAAAAAAACAGACTTGTGCAATCAAGGAAGGTATCAACAGGAAATCAGGGCAGGGAAGGTCAACATTATATCTCCGGTTTGATCAGAAAATTTCCCCCACAAAATATTTTGGAATCTACCCCATACCACAGGAAAATGACCTCTTCTATGCCCTTCTTCCCTGAAATACCAGGGACCTCCCAACAAGAGAAAAGAAAAAAATCCACATTCACATACAAATTGGGGGGAAGTGGCCAGAGCATTAGGGTCACCATCCCAAATTCATATACAGACTAAGGGGAATAAGGGGGAAAGGCCATAGGCAGAGGGCTCACCTTCCCAAAACCACTTCACAGATAAAAATGACAGGTAAAACCAATGACTCTACAAGAAAAATTTCCTAGACCATCCTCTACCACAGTGCCCTCATTATAGGGGGAGAAAAAGTCAATTATTTAGGAACAAATCTAATACTAACTGTATAATAACATTCCTACTAACTAACTGTATTCATAGCTGTCACCTTTTTGATTTTGCGTTTATTATTTTTTTAGGCGCTGCAAATCTGGATACAGAGCTTGAATATTTCCACTAAAACAGCTATTAGTATATATTTCTATCCTTCTTTGTCCTTGTATTCCCCAGTCATTTCTGCCGTATTTAGTTCTTAATATGTTCTGATTCCTAGTCTTGTAATGAATCCTCAGAAGGATTATGTTGGATTTTATGGTTTCTAATCAGTTCTTCCTGCCATGCTAGAATCTTCTTCATCATAGCCTCCCTGCATCTCTCAGCCTTCAGTTTTCTCTTCCAGGCATCAGGGTTTTCAGGACTTTCCAGATTATCAGGACTATGCTGTTGCTCAAGAACCATAGGTATCTCTTCCAGGAACTGTGTCAACCCCTTAACCTCCAGATTGGTCTCTTGCCATTTGTACACCACTGAAGATATTCCAGGGGCCACTGAACTTCCATCAGGTCACTCCCTCATCTCCTCCTCTTCCATGCCCAATTCTTCCTCTTCCTGTGCTGTGGCCCTTGCCATTATCTGCGTATCTGAGGCTCTACCAGATCTGCCTGGAGAGATCACCAACTCAGAAGAGTGGGGTAGTTTTGAGGAGCTTTTTAACATTAGAATTCTTCCATCTGTAAAAACTCTGCAAGTTGTAATTCCATAAGAGACAAGGCATCTTTGCATTCTCAACGGCATCATTTTCAATGTCTACATTAAGACTGCATATTTGAAAGGGGAACTAGCCATCTCTTTGCATGTCTTATGTGCACTATGATACATATTTGCCTGCTGCACATGAATCCACCTTATGGCATTTCTATCCCTAGTAGTGCTTTTAATGTTCTCAGGTTTTTTTTATCATAGAGCATACATGTCGACTAAGAGCACTATCACCAAATGTACTTATTACATTTTCAAAAAATATAATTTTTATTTTGAACCTTTTGAGGGAATACAGAATTTAAAAACAGGGATAAGGGGAAAGAATAAAAGGTAAAATTACCAAAACGTAGTATAAAGGGCATTTTTTTTTTTGCAAATATAAAGGACAATCCTTTATTCAAATACTTTAATTTTTAGGAAAATTATATAACATTATAACGTTAAAAACCACTGTAACAACCTACTCAACATTCTACCATTTTCTCATAATACATTAACATTTTAATCCTATTTTATCAATCTTATCAGTTGTATAATAAACCATGAATAACAGTTTGTTTTGATAAGAATCATATGAAAGAAGACATATTTAATATTTCATACTGAAACTATCATAATATAAACCATTCAACTGTATGATTACAAAGGTAGGTTATAGTAATCATAGAAAACTCACCAGTTATTTTCAAATTCATCTTTCAGGCTCTGATTAATGCAGTTTGTCAGTTTTGCCATAACGGCATATTCTTGGATTTTATCTATACAGTTCTCAAGAGTTGGTCAATCTTCAATTTTTCACTTTGCTGTAATTACTACTCTTGCTGCAGTTAACATTTATCTAAGCAATTCATGTATAGTTCTGTCTGTGTTCACTGGTAGAATTCCTAGTAATATTGTCTCTGGTAACAGCAAATTTTGTATTCAAAATTATTTGAATTTCAGTATGTATTTATATCCAATATTTACTAGTTTTTTTGCAGGACCACCACATGTTATAAAAGGTACCATCTATCTCTTTACATTTCCAACACAGTCCTTTATAGTTTTTATCCATCTTCTCGATATCTTTTGGGGTAATGTACCAGCGATAAAACATTTTATACTGATTTTCTCTAAGTGTTTCACTTGCAGTAAATATTATGTCTTTCGTATATAGTTTTCCTCATTGCTGAAATGAAATCTCCTTCCCAAAATTTTGTGCCAATTTCACCATGCATATCTTAACTTGATCAGTTTCTGCATCGTATTGTAATACAAATTTATAGATGTGTCCTATAGATCTTTTTTGTTCAATATTATCTTTTTTAATTCAGTCAGATTTCTTGGTCTATCTCCTTCTTGATGAATATCTTCTTTAAGCCTTGATGAGAGTTGTAGATCTATTAACCATTGTATTTTTTCCCGTCTTCATTCATTGCTTGCTAAGATTTAATTTCCCCATGTTTGTTGATCATATCTTGATACGTTATAAAGTCATTATTTTTCCTCTCGTGTTTGTCATGATAGGCATCTAGTGGTGACATTATAGGTGATATTGGGGGACATATTCTTGTTTTAAGTGACCACCAAGTTTTCAATAAACTGTCTCTGATTGCATGACCATTACATCTCATAGCTTTTTTACATGTTCTCCCAGTTGTTTCAATCCAAAGATGTCAGAGATCCAAACCAGGCAGGCTGCTTGATACCAAATATACCTATTCCTTTTGGTCTGATAACCAGTTAGAGAATGTAATTATAACCAGGCCCACGAATTCCTGGACAAAGGCAACTCAAATACCCCCCCCCCCAAGTTACTGACTGATCCCCAAATGAAACTTTCCATCTAACTTTATAGACCCTGATTCAAACTTATGGAGGTCTGGTAGATATAGGGACAAGGTGGCCTTCAACCTAAGTTCTTTCCACCTCCAACTCTGTATAAAACTCCCTGAGTATTATCTATGTATATGATTTCATACCCTACAGCTTCCCAGAAAAATAACGTATGCCTTTTTATTCACACCAGTGAGGAACACAAACAGGATCTATTGGAGGTCTCCCACACTAACCTCTTCTGAATTCATCCATAGGGATTTCAGAAAAAGCAACTCTGTCAAGGCCCTTCATGAAGAACTCAAGGAAAGTCTGATAACATAGTTCTAAAAATACCAGGTAGAGTCCACTGCACTTTCAGATCTAATACAACTTTAATGAAAGCAGTGACAACAAACAAACAGTGTCACAGTGCTTGGGGAAGGCATCAAAGTGTCTCACAGATGCCTGAGCCTCTAAGAGTTCCCAAGCCTCTCATCCCACTTCAAGGCTCTTGGAGATTTTTGTATGTTCAGATACAAAGATGTGCGGGTTTAAACAGCCCTGCCTGGGACTGTATGGGAAGCAAATGACACCGGAGAGTTCCAGGTTACCATATGCAGGCCCGTTGGAGTTCCCTGTCTTCCTTTTACCTTTTCTGTTCCTTTATGATAACCTTTGTTTCTTTTGCAACAAAGTTTTAAGGCATACATTAGAAAACTGATGTGAGGGGGGGAAAACATTCAAGGATTTGATACAGAGTAAATAGCTTTGGTTTAGGGACTTTCCAGAGAGTTGGTTTTTTTAATGGACTGTTAATTTGGTGGGTCCAATCCAATGGGATATTCTGTAATGGGATATTCCACCCCAACCCCCTCCCCAAGTAATTGGTATATGTCTGCTACAGATGATAATTGTACCATCAAGGGATGATGCTGAAAGCAGTGGAGATTAAAAAATGCAAATCAATTTAAAAATATTTATCTATCTCTCCTTATATATAATTGAATAGTGGGTGCCAAAGTTCTAATTCTAAAATGCACTCCCTTAGTGTATGGCTGATGGCACTGCTCCTCAGCATATATCGCCACCAATCAGAAGGCAAAGCCCGGGTCCCGCCCACACCACAACTGCTGCGACAACCTGGTCTTTTGCATATGGAAGCTGATTATACTTCACTCCATTCCACACCTCAAACTCCCCCCCCCCGCAAGGCAGTTGGAATGTCAGTTGCATATGGAATCTGCTGTATTCTGGTGGTGTGCGGGTCCCAGATTCATGTTTTAAAAGCAGACTGACACTCTTTGCCCAAAGCCAGAGCACTCTCCCAGAGCCTCTTTCTAGATCTCGTTGTATTTATTTCCACAACGGGCCTTATTTCTAGTATAAAGATATAGAAGAACCAGTTTCTGGTTTATGTTATTTGGTCCATTCCAAACTTTCACAGAGATGGGCAGTTTGCTGCCTTCTTGTGAAGGGTGCTCACACTCTGGAGAAGCCGGTGTGATGCCATTATAGCGGAGGCTTCACAAGGTAATGATGACAAAACTCTCTGGATTAACAATTTCCGTTTCATAGAGACTTCATCAAAGATCAATAACACCTTCATAAAAATACAACAATCATTAATTCCACAAAATTTACATGCAAAGGCAATGCACCTATAGTGTTCAATAAACAATTTATACATACAAAGATGTCAAGGTTGTTATGATTAGCTTGCCTGCTTTGTGAAAACATGTATTGGAATTTATTCCCTGGCATGGATTAGAAACTGCATATTTTGAGAATGGAAGGATTGCTCTTTGAAAAATAAGGAATGACATCTTTGTATGTATAAATTGTTTATTGAACACTATAGGTACATTGCCTTTGCATGTAAATTATGGTGGAGGCAGCATGTTTCGGTGAACAGAGCATGCAGTGAAGCATTGCCCTCCTCTATTTTATTTTTTGCCTCTACTTATTTATTTTACTTATTTAGCGAATTTAAATGTTACCCTTTGGCCCAATGTGGGCGCCCAGTGCATCTCAGAACAATCTGAAAACATTTAAAAATAAACAAGCAAACAAGAGAACACAAGCAAAACACAGTAAAAGAGGACCCAGGCACCATCTTGTCAAGCTATCCACAGGTCTTCCAGAACAGAAATGTATTTAGTTTTCTCCTGAAGAAATGGCACCAGCTTCATGTCTTGCAGGAGAGAATTCCACATTCTGTGGTCAGCAGTTCAAAAGACCCTCCTATGAGTTCCTGCCAATCTTACTTCAGAAAGGGTAAGTTTTCATAGGAGAATCCTATTCATTGATCATAGGGCTTGGGCAGCTTGATGTGGGAAGAAGCAATCTAGGTACTGCAGACCCAGATCATTTTGGGCTTTAAAAGTCAAAACTAGCACCTTGAATTGGGCCGAGAAAAGAACTGGAAGCCAGTGCAATTGTAACATAACAGATGTTATGATACTATGTAGCAAGTTCCAGTAAAAGCTTTAGCTACTGCATTGTGAACCGGCTGAAACTTCTGAACAGTCTTCAAGGGCATCCCCATGTAGAATGTTTTGTAGTAATCTAATCTGGGTGTTACTAAATCATATATAACTGTGACCAGATTGGCTGTGGGACAATGAGAAAGAAATTCCTCTCCCTGCTTTGTCTTCATCCAATGGCAGCAGAAGGAAGCTGCACAGCTGACACCGAACAGGCAGGGGTGGGAAACAGTTGCCTCTGCTGACTCCACATTCGTGGTATAACTTCCACCCTCATGGCTGCCATATTCCACAACTAGAACTGACTTAAGTGTCTGGTTACTTAGTTCAGTATTTGAAAGATACGAACAAGCCCAGATTTTTCAGGGTGCCAGATTAGAACTTTATCTGCCCTTTCCAGCTGTATGCCATCTTTGAGTCATTGTTTGTTGGAGGTCTTTGCCGTAATACACCTGAGTCTCAGTGAGAAAGGTGGGCTCTATGTGAAGTTAGTAGTAGTAGAAGAAGAGAAGAAGAAGAGATTGGATTTATACCCCGCCCTTCACTACACAAGGGAGTCTCAGAGCAGCTTACAAACCCCTTTCCCTCCCCCTCCCCACAACAGACACCCTGTGAGGTAGTAGGTGGGGCTGAGAGAGCTCTTGACAGAAATGGCTCTTTTTTCAAGAACAGCTCTTATCAGAGCTACGGCTTGCCCAAGGTCATCCAGCAGGTGCAAGTGGAGGAGTGGGGAATCAAACCCGGTTCTCCCAGATTAGAGTCCACACACTTAGCCACTACACCAAACTGATGTAGCAGAAGTAGTAGCAATAAATTCTTATTATTACCTCCTTCAAGCTTCCTGAACTCAGCCATGTAACTTTTACTAGAGGGCCCTCTGTTTACTTTCTGTCACAGACTGGGAAACATTACTTTGTGCTAGAAATGAATACAAATAGCAGTGGCCAGACACTGCATCCAAGCACGGCTGCCATTTCATTAGCCCAGGTCAAGGGCAGGATGTCTCAGTGAAGGTGGATGCTTCCCAGTACACCGCAACTTGGAACCATCCTAAAGCAGGTTTATGACACAGCTGAGAGCAGGCATTAATGCAATAGACTAGTAATTCAATCATTTTATAGAAGTTGATCTGTCCTTTTTATTACAATTATTGTCAGCCGGGGTGTTTCGTTCCATCACTGAAAATAAACATCATCTATCATACTTGGAAAGATTAGCCTGTGACAGATCCTTCTCTGCTTTGCATAAATGTGTATTAATGCCGGCTCTGTCGGAAGGGGAGAGAGAAGTCTATATTTCACAAGAATGATTAGACAATGTCACTGCTGCTTTAAGTAATGTCTTTTCATGACTGATAATCATACTGTGAAACATCACCCCCCCACACACACACACACGTGCATACATACACAAACACAAAAAGAAAAGAAGCAGTTTATTGCCTGTGACTGAACTTTGCTTCGTTTTGGCAGAATTAGATGCAGTGGTACACTGCTGTCGGTGTGGTTTGTTGACAACCCTGGTAATACTTAGGTTCTCTATTACTAATATTCTTTCGTAGCTGTCGACATGTCTTACAGATAAAATGGACTTCACAGTTATGATGAACCTGCATATCGGACTCCACTGAGACCTTTCTTTTCTGCATGTGAGTTCTGGACTCACGCGGAGTCATGCAGACGTGACATGAGCCCACCTCCTACTAAGCTATTAAGAATCAGTGTTGGGCCAGGATCTCTGCAGAACGCAGAAGTGTCATTATCCTGTCTCACACAGTAGCCAACCAGTTCCTCTGGAGGGCCAGCAACAGGGCATGGAGGCTGAAGCCTTCCCCTGATGCTACCTCGTGGCTCTAGGATTCAGAGGTTTAGTGCCCCTGAATGTGGAAGTTCCCCTCAGTCACCATGGCTAGTAGCCATTGATCGACTTATCCTCCATGAATCTATCTATTCCCCATTTTGTTTATTTCTGTGGCCATCACTACATCCTCTGGCAGTGAATTCCACTTTTTAATCACCCTCTGTGTAAAGACGTATTTCCTTTTGTCTGTCCTGAATCTACTGCCTATCAGCTTCATTGGATGCTCTCAAGTTGTAAGATTTTGGGAGAGAGATAAAAATTTCTCTTTGTCAGCTCTCCCCACCCCATGCATGATTTTATAAACCTCTATCATGTTCCCCCTTAGTCGTCTCTCTTCTAAACTGAGAAGTCTCAGACTCTTCAGCCTTTCCTCAAGGGGAAGGTGCTCCAACCCCCTAATCATCTTTGTGGCCCTCTTCTATGCTTTTCCCAATCAAGTAGTTCGATATCTTTTTATTAAGAACAGGGCTCTTTTTGTAGAAAAAGCCCAGCAGGAACTCATTAGCATAATAGGCCACACCCAACAGCAGAAACTCATTAGCCTATTAGGCCACACCCCTGACAGCACAGCTCATTAGCACATTAGGCCGCACCCCCATGTTACCAGAAGTGTGGTCATCCAGCCACACCCACCTTTTGCTTCTTATTCTGTTTACCTTGTTTCCAAACCACAAAGCATCAAGCTTTCATGTTCCTCAGATTTCTTTGTCAGTCTGGACGTTTAGTTTTTGAACAGAAAACAGCAGGGAGAGAGGAAAAGAGGCTTTAGAGCATGATGGAGAACCTACCAGTTGGCAGTTTGTAGAGCTGTGAAATGGAACATTGTGTGATGGAGACTTAATAGCGTTACACAATGCTGGAGGCAAAACAGATTTCATAATGCTCCAAGTGGGATTTGAGACACAGGGGTCGAGTTCAGACTGGCAATTTGAAGCGCTAGGGAGTCGTGGCAAAAAAGACCTGGAGCAGATCGGGAATGGCTTGTTTGCGGTATTCCTGTTCACACTGCAGCGAATGAAGCGGGAGGATACCGTGGAGGAAGCGCAAGGGAGTGTTCACACTGTCGGCCCGCCCCTCGTGGGCTGTTAGCGGCTGTTTCTGCGATCCGCTGCATGCGCCTATGCGCATGGGCGCCTGCCACGGAAACAGCCGGTGGCTATTATCAATGACTGCGGGTTGTTCCTGCCTTAGCAGCGCTTGTGTTCACACATCAGGGAACCAGAATCAACCCGCTCTCCACACGGTTTGCTACCACTTTCACCTGGTACTTTTTAAACTCGGGAGGGAAGCAGCACAAGACGGCTTGAGTACGGCTGGGGGACGCCTGACAGATGTGCCTGTGTGAACCCGCCCCTTTAATCCGCTACTGAAACGCTCCTGAAATGTTTGGCTGCCGGGCCAAACTGCCGGTCTGAACTCGGCCAGAGTGAGTGAATCCAGAATCCAGTAGTTAATCAGATCTCCCCAGTGCTAATTAGAATACACGTGCAGGGCTATTTTCGGGCAGGAAAGCAGAAGAACGGAGTTCTGGCTGGCTTCAGAGTTGGCCACACCCACTACAGCCGAAACCTCTGCATGCGTGGCTACAGAGGGAAGGCCTGGAGAGCGGGCCCCCCCGGTGACTCCGAGGTGGGCGGGCCCGGAGGGCCCATGAAGGATGCCTTCCCCAGCCTTCCGTTCCCTTCAAGGGGGGGCTTGCCCAGGCAAGCCAAGGGAAGGCATGGGGTGTGTGGCCTAACATGCTAATGAGCTGTGCTGTCAGGGGTATGGCCTAATATGCTGATGAGTTTCTGCTGTTGGGTGTGGCTTATTATGCTAATGAGTTCCTGCTGGGCTTTTTCTACAAAAAAAAGCCTTGCACAAGTGCCTTGTAAGGTGCAGAGTAAAAAGAATGACCTGGTGGTCCACATCTTAACAAAGCTGCTGGCTAATTTAAAGGGAAGGACAAGGTGTATGGAAGCCAAAGTGAGTAATATTATCTGAGCGTTAGGGGGCAAGCCGCCCTACTTTAGCAAAGTCCTACTGGATGATCATCTTCCTCCACTTTCTGTTGATTTGGAGCATTTTCTTCAGATCCATGCAACTGCCCATGATCTTTGCTTTGCAAAATACCAGATTTGGTCATCAAAGAGGAGTATTCTCCGACTGGAGGAGGTCTGAGTGGTGCATTCTGAAAGAACAATGAAAACAAAAAAGACCAGCAAAAACTGTAGGTAGCTGTGTTCGTCATAGAAATGCTGCAAAAGCAGAGGTCATTTTGGGGGGGAACGCGGGGGAACGCGGGGGAACGCAGTTCCCCCGGGTGAGGTGCAGGGGGGTGGGGCACATGACGAAGCCCCGCCCCCTGCTTCCGGCTGCCCCGCTTCCAGCCCTCATTCAGCCAGGAGGAGGCAGGAGAAGAGGGAGGGTAAGTTGCTTCCTCCCCGCCTCTCCCCACCCCTGCCTGCCTGGGGCCAGGGAGGGCCTTGGTGGGGCTTCCTCACACTCCCGCTGGCCTTGCAGGTCCACCGCCGGGCCCCTGATGTCAGGGGGTGTGGCATATGCTAATGAGTTATGCTAATGAGCTCCCCTAGCTCTTTTTCTACGAAATGACCCCTGTGCAAAAGCATACTGTTCTAAATATAAATCTAGCAGCTTGGAGACTTGATGGGAAAATCATTGCTGGGGCATTCTGTAGAAGTTCTTGTTCCTAACTGCCAAGCTTTTTGTGAGTACTGAAGAGCAGCCTTAAGGATCCTGGGGCTACCCTTCTGAAAGTGAATCTGAAAAAAACAAAACGCTGAATACGTTTATGTTCTATTTTGGCGATTACTTAAAATTCTACTGAAATCAGTAACATTTTTTTTCTTTGCTTGCTCCTAAGCAGCTGTTCCTCTCTCTTCTAAATAACTGTATTAAGAAGCAATCTGGGGTTCATTGGCTATCTAGAACCATATTCAGCAGCAGGAAAAACTGAAATGGTGGCTCCACATGGCACGTAAGTCGTAAGGTAGTGCTGAGAGTCACCATAAAAATCCATCTTTACAGGCAACGTCTACTACACGTCTACTTGAAGTGAGTCCCCCTCAATAAAAATTCTATTTGTTCCAGCCATTTCCTTTTCGTTCGCTTTGGGGCGAATTAATTACAGTTCTCTCATGGTGACACTCATAAATCAATAGTTCTTTTCTAGAACAGAACAGAAAACCTTTATTGGCATAACATAGATAAACCAGAACAGAGGAAAAATTTAATTGGTTGACAACGTCAACCAATATTCCCAATATCTCAAAATACAAAGCAATCCTAACATGGTTTACAAGATTTACAAAGTACTACTCTTGACTTCCATACATAAGTCAAACATTCAGCGACAGATAGTGTTATTGCTGGACTCTTGTCTGCTAGAAAGAAATTTAAATCCCTTTCTCTTGTGGAGGTGGGAGGCTTAAGGACTGCTCCTCACTTTGTAGGCCACCAAAGCCACTACTTTTAAATTGTTTTAAATTGTTAATTATTTATGATTGCAATAAATAATACAGTAACATTAATTTTTAAAATGAATACAGGCCTTGGCAGGATACAACATGAAGAATGCTACTTAATTCTCCTTACTCCACCCCATGTCCAACAAGTGGTAATAATTTATGATTCATTTGTGAAACCTGTGGAACAATGGCTTGGACTGCAAAAGTTCAGGAAATGAGCAAGATTTAAGGAGGAGGAAGGAAGGGGCATTGACTCAGAAAAACCCCAGCTGTGCCACACTGGACAGCTGGTGCTTCAATTGCTTTTTAATTTTTTAAAAATTGCCAAAAATGAAGTCCTTAAAAAGTCGAACAGAGTACATCATAACAGGCTTCTCATAAGTTTGGCTAGATTCTGAATGTACAAATATGGCAACTGTATACTAAACAGCTAGCATGGAATCGCTGAGTGGAGGGATATTGGTACAAAGACCATTGCTTAGGAACGAATATGTGTGGCTATCTGCCAGTGGGAGAAGCCACAATACTGTTTATCCTTGAAGACCTTTACAAGGCTGATCACCTTTATGCGCCCCCTCATCCAGATTGCCCGGAGACATGTGCTGGGTTGTCATCAATATGCTGACGATACCCAGCTCTATATGTCGTTGGATGGCCAGTCAGACTCTAATCTGGGAGATCTGGACCTGGTGCTGAAAGCCGTGGCTGGTTGGCTTCAACAGCCAACTGAAATTGAATCTGACGAAGACGAAGGTCCTGTGCCTGAGTCGGAGTGGCCCAAGGCTAGGAACTCACTCCTGACATTCGATGGGGTACCGTTGGTGCCAACACTGGAGGTTAGGAGCTTGGGAGTTCACCTGGATACCTCCCTGGCAATGGAGGCTCAGGTAACAGCCACTGCAAAGTCAGCTTTTTACCATCTACAGCTGATTAAGCAGTTGGTTTCCTTCCTTGAATGCAATGACCTAGCAACAGTGATTCATGCATTGGTCACCTCAAGATTGGATTACTGTAATGCTCTCTACATGGGGCTGCCCTTGTCCCAAATCCGGAAGCTGCACTGGTGCAGAATGCAGCGGCGAGGCTGTTGTTGTGTCTTTCTATGCAGGAACACATCCAGCACACCCTAAAATCCTTGCACTGGCTGCC
>NW_015170281.1:14055-26836 GCF_001447785.1 Gekko japonicus
CGCTAATGAGTTATGCTAATGAGTTCCTGCACCTCTTTTTCTATGAAATGACCCCTGTACGTGACTGTGGACGCTTTGCAGAGTTTTTCTCCCAGCACACATCAGGGAAGCTGAAGTCACCCATAACTATCAGGTCATGTTGTTTGGATACCCTGTCAAGCTGTTCAAGGAGGGCAGCATCCACCTCCTCATCCTGGTCCCCAAACAGAAATTAAAAAGAGAAAAGATTTGGCATGCAGGCTATGGTTTTTGGACACTCCAGAGTAAGTGGGAGAGAGAAACAATTTGAATCTACTGGAAATAACCAAGCTACTCAGAAGTCTTCTGTCCCGAGTCATAGGCTTCTAAAATATCTCTACTATTTCTAGTAGATTCAGATATTTTTTTTGTCCCATTCAGCTGGATGGGTCACACATTGTGCAGTCCTTTCTTAAGTATGATTATTAGGAAGACCGATTCAAATACATGGAACATCTAAGGAATTATTTTTAGGATTGGAATGCAGGTCTGATTAATGTTTGCACATACGAATGCATCTAAGTCCCTGGCAGTCCCAGAACATCAGAGATGCAGTAGATGACAGTGCTAACTGATAATCCTCCATACAGAAGAAATTCCAAATAATGGCTATATCTAAGTTCTGTGGAATGTAACGGTTTCACCCCCCTCCTGTGCCCTGCAGTCCATGTTATTCATGTCTCCTAATGGGCGACTTTCATTATCATTATCCCTAATAGTGCTTTATTGTATTAGTTACAGTTAATTTAAATGTTACTGAAGCATTGAAAACAGATTGCAGATGTTTTCAAACAGATGTTATCTTAATGTTAAAACTAAATCATGAATCTTTATAGGGTATTATTGTCTGGACTGAATTAGAGTGCTCAAATAATCACATATGTTTTTAACTTTTTTTCTGAAGGAAATACTCCAGCAAAGGTGAATAAAGAAATTTGATCAACTAATTTATGCATAGTTAAGTCTAATATTTTCCCCTTTGGTATCTTTTGCTGCCCCTTAAACTGAAGTTTAATCTTTCCATTTCTCGTTCACCTAAGACCCTGCATCATCCCATATTTCATTTGCTATAGAAATAAAATGAATTTCAATGGAGATAAATGTAAAGTTCTGCATATAGGTAGGAAAAATCAAATGCATAATTATATGATGGGGGAGCCTTGTGTTTTCAGTAGCATGTGCAAAAAGGATCTGGAGTCTTAGTAGACCATACACTGAACATGAGTCAGCAGTATCATGTGGTAGCTAAAAAGGTAAATGCAATTTTGGGCTGTAGCAATAGAAGTATAGTGTTCAGATCTACCTTTGGGTAGTGAAGGGCGGGATATAAATCCAATCTCCTCCTCCTCCTCCTTCTCCTCCTCCTCTTCTCCTCCTCCTCCTCTTCCTCGTCTTCCTCTGCTATGGTTAGACCTCACCTAGAGTATTGTGTTTAGTTTTGGGCACCACAATTTATGAAGGATCTAGACAAGCTGGAACATGTCCAGAGGAGGGCAACAAAGATGGTGAGGGGTCTGGAGACGAAGTCCTTTGAGGAAAGGCTGAAGAAGCTGGGTATGTTTAGCCTGGAGAGGAGATGACTGAGAGGTGATATGATAACCATCTTCAAGCAATTTGCCTTCCCTTCACTTGTGGAGGCATGCTGCTGTGGCAGCGCAACTCCAGAGATGGGAGGGGGCTCTTTAAATGCCTCCCCTTCCCGAGTTGCAGGAAGCCATGTCAGCCCTCTCTTTTGCTCCCCCCTCGGGGGGGGGGAGTGAAACAGAGGGGTTTAAAGGTTTCCTCCCATTTAAACTGATCAGCTGATAGGCAGTGCTGTTCAGTTTAAAAGGGAGGAAGCCGCATGGCTTGGGGATCCACTACCCATTATACCCTATGGGGAACAGTCCCCATAGGGTATAATGGAGCCGAATAAATTCGGCAATACCAATTATTTCCCAAATCCCAATGCAATGGCGATATTGGGATTTGGGAATATCGGTATATACAGATTTTTGTTGGGTTGGTATACCCAAACCCGAAAAATACCGATTTTTTTGTGTGCACACCCCTAATTACAACATGAGATTTCTGAACTTGGGTTCTTTCACCAGTTAGAACAATGGATCCCCCCCAGGTCTGAATATTGACATAGAGTTCTTATCTCATCACAGATGCTAATTTTATGCCCCCAAGCATTTCCTCTCTGCTTTAATCAATTTGATTACTATGTGAATTGTACCTCTGCATCCTAAGTTCCTTCTTTGCCAGACCCCTCCCCAATTGGATTGCAATATAAGAACTCAGAGATCTCCATTCTATCTAGTATCTGATGAAGGCAGCTTTGACTCTTGAAAACTTATATCCCAAGAATATTGTTGATTTCTACTCTAGCTACTGGACTCAAATCTAGCTGTATCCTAGACAGTGTGGATGTGACCCACTTTCCAATCTGTACCCCAATCCACACTGAAATACTGTGAGGAAGAAAACTCTTATTCCACTGTCTTTCCCTTAGAAGAAAAGAACTCTTGTTTAAAGTTCTTCAAACAATTTAAGTAATGCCACGTATATGGGCAGTGGCCTACATAAGGCAAAAAAAGGGTCTTTGACAAAGAAGCAAGGTGTTTTTACAAGCCTGTAAGGACTGATAAGAATCTGGATAGAATGAAATGAGAAACAAAGTCTATTATGGCCCCGGTCACACGGGCTGGAAAATGCGGGAGGGAAGCGTGGCTGTTTGCCCTGGGGCAAACTAATGCGCGACTGCGAGATCAGACGTCCGGTTGAGGTCCCGTTGAGGTCCCATGGCTAGGGGGGAGGTGCCGATCACACCACAGGCAAAAAAGCGGGGCAGGGCGGCAAACGGGGTTGCTGTTGTTTTTACTTTTTTAAACTGAAGTGTGCGCATGCTCTGTTGGGTGCTTGTGCGCATCCGTGGAGCCTTGGGGAAAAAATGACCTGATTGTGAGGGGACATGGGCGGGCGCCGGATGCCACCGAAAATGTGATCAGACGCCCGCCCTTGCCCCGTGGTTTCCAGAAACTAGTACCTCCGAGGTACTAGTTTTTTGCCGCGCATCTTCGGAGGGAAGCCTCGGTTGAGCCACGGGAGCTCTACGCTTCCCAGATGTGGCGGTGAGATCGCGCCTGGAAAATCCACCTATCTTCCATCTCTCTAGCATGGCTACTGTTCCATGTGACCGGAGCCTATGAGCCTATGAGGAATTACACAGATATTGTTGCAGGGGAGTAAGAAAATTCAAGTAGTCAAAAATACCAAGCATTCAATAAAATGCCCTATACTAGAAACCCACATAAAGACAGATCATTTTAAGTATCCAAACATTGTGCAGATTACTCTCCTCAGAGGTGAGGCAGATGGCTCAAGAGGTAATGCAAGAGAGAAAGCAAAGATGGCTGCAGCTTCCTAACTGAGTAGGTCTGCGAGAAGGTCCGATACTCAAACCAGTGGTTCAGATACATGGGTAGCAAGCAGTCCAAAAGGGGAAAGAAATAGGGACATACAACATGTGTGAGCAGGTGCTCCAGAGCTAGACAAGCACAAAAGGTTTGGAGCTAGCTTTGGGGACAGAATCTGATTCCATTTATAGGACGGGCAGCAGAGCTCAAAAACAAGAGTCTTTTCCTCTTAAGCTTGGAGAGAAGAGAGAAGGTGTCAGGTTCAATCGAGCTGTTGCAGTCCACAATGATTCATAAGAATAGATTTCTTTATTACAAGTCACTATTGATACACTTCCATGGTCATTGTCAGGAATGAAACTCAATGCCAAGCATTTATTTATTTATTTATTTATTTATTCAGGTATTTCTACCCCGCCCTACCCCGCAAGCGGGCTCAGGGCGGCTTACAAAGGCATAAGCCCATACATAAAATTTATAAAATCTGATAAAATCACAAATCACAACCAGCATACTATTAATAATATTAAAGTGCTTTAGATTACAAGATGGTCTGCAATTGGCGCCTGCAGGGAATTACCCCTGCCGACTTTAGTCATAATGAAATCATCCTGGCAGTATTAGTCCAAGCTAAACGGCTGGTCATTGCTTGGACAGATATAGACAGTTCCAACAAACAGGGTTGGCCAATGAATACAGTTTGTGCTCAGTAGGAATTCGAGCGGGAGGAAATCAAGGCGGGAGATAGCTTCCAGCCGTTTGATTCACACCAGCCAGATTGGGAAGGGCTCCAGCAGCAGTTCTCACAGTCTTATCAACTACAAAGGCAGCACAACATTCCAAAGCCAAAACAAACGGCAAAGCGGCACTGGGAGGATATGAACAGAGAAATGCAGGCCAGTCCCCCCCCCCCCCATCATACAGCAGGCAGGTTACACAGAACATACCCAGAGTACAAATGGCAGTTTACTGACAGAAGGCAAGGTTGGACTTCTGGGTGGTTCAGGGTTTTGGGAAACAAAGTATTTAAAAGTTAAGAGAAGGAAAGTATACAGGTTGAAACAGTGTATTTGGAACAGTCTTGGTCAGGGCTTTTTTTGTAGAAAAAGCCCAGCAGGAACTCATCAGCATAATAGGACACACCCAACAGCAGAAACTCATCAGCATATTAGGCCACACACTGACAGCACATCTCATTAGCCTATTAGGCCACACCCCATGTTACTAGAAGTGTGGTCATCCAGCCACACCCACCTTTTGCTTCTTATTCTATTTACTTTGTTTATTGTCAAAACGCAGGGTTTTTTTGTAGCAGGAACTTCTTTGCATGTTAGGCCACACACCCCTAATGTAGCCAATTCTAATGAGTTTCTGCCGTTGGGTGTGGCCTATTATGCTAATTAGTTCCTGCTGGGCATGGCCAACGTGGGAGCCAGCCAGAACTCCGTTCCTATGTGTTCCTGGCCAAAAATAGCCCTGGTCTTGGTCAGATCAGAAGACTGAAGCATTGGGAGGCAATTCCAAATGGTGTAAACTGAACCATTGTGATGGGAAATGCTAATTAGGCATGCTGAGAACTTCAACACAAACATGATTGCCTGGAGAACTTACTTTGCTCAGCTCCTTTAATTACATATGAAATGACCTCCTGATTGGATCACCTTGCTGTTCCCTGGGAAAGTTTGTTTTCAGCATAGCATTGTGTTGAGCATCTTTGGATATGCACAGGAACCATTTGTGCTACATTGCAGCTTGTAGCCACTTTTGTATAATCTGAAAACAAAATCATCTTGTAATAAGCATAAATTCTAATGAAAAGCATAGATAGATAAATCACCAACTTGTAATGAAAAGCATAGATTTACTTATAGATCATTCCCTTTCTGTGTCAGTACAATTGGGTGCTTTTTAAATTGAATTCCATCAAAATGCATTGCCTGATTTTTGCACCTGTGCAATCAATGGTATCTGTTTGAGACGTGGTGTGCTGAATAACTAAGTAGTAAGTCTCAACTAAAAAAACTCAAATTATTTTTTTCTAGGTGGCTGTGGCAGACTGGGGGAAGGGACCATGAATCAGCTCCTTTCAATATTTCCCTAGGTCCTCACCAATCCCATGGAGAAATCGATGGACCCCAAACCCTTTGCCTTGTTTCTCTTGATTACTGGAAAAACATTTCTTTGTAGCTCATTTCATCCTCTTTCACACAAGAACTATGGCTGTGCATTAAGCGATCTTTTACGATCTTTTAAAACCTGTAATGTCTTACAAACACCTTCAATTGGTGTAGTATAGTTCTGTCGTGGTTGCAAGGCTTTTTAATGTTCCACTTCCAGGCCAGAGGGAGAAGAGTCATACACAGCTGTGTCTTAGGCAGTGATTTTGACACTGTCAGGAGAAGATCAAAACTGAATTATGGAATTAAGGATTTTAAAAGATGTTCCATTTGAAATCCATATGAAAAGAAAGGCGTACAAGGGACTGACCATATTCTTGCAAAGTCAACAAGTTAATTACAGATGGTTGATTCCAGAAGGGCTTGTCTTTAAGTTTAAAGACAAGAGAGAAAAAATAGACTCCATCTTCAAGGCTCAAGACTTTTTGAAGAGGCACGCCAGTCCAGAGGATGAGGCAGAGCGCGCCAAATGGATAGTTTTCAGCAGTGAAGAAGACAGCAGCTCGGAGGGAGGGGACAAAGAATCGGAAGGTAGAGCAACAGCAAAAGGTCCACCTTATAAACTGAGAAGTAAAAAGGCGAACCCCAGTACCTGAAGACGTGTTCGGAAAGCGCAATAAAGGACAATATTAACCATAAAAGGACACTATTAACATACTTAATGTCTTTATTTTTTACAGGTATAGATGAAAGAAGAAAGGTCAATCACAGAAGAAGCCAAAGACTTTGTGCATGCTAATAACAGACTAATATACTAATCAAAGCATCACTCACAACTTTTCTTGATTCATCTATATACCCTCCCTGTTTTCTGAATTTAAAAGCAATAAAATTCTCTCCTCTTTAGGAGAGTTATATATATTAAAAAAAACTGAATTATGGAGCAGTGTCTATTTTGGTTTCTCTTTCAAACTCTTTTTATAAAGAGGCAGTGTATGCCAAGAAGATTCCATTAATGTAAACCGTAGCAGAAACAAGTAATTTTTGCCATCTTTTACTAAAGTGTCAATATTTGAAACAATGTTTTATTTTAAAAAAATTAATCCTTTGTGCTTCTTTCTGTCTTCCATCATGAGGAAATACAAAAATACTAATAACATTTCTTCTCTAGGTTTTCTTTCCCTCTGTGTACTTTCTCTGCCTAAGGTCTCTCACAGCAGATGCACATTTTAAAAATATCTGGGATATATTTTAAATCCATAATTCTGTAACATGTTGAACTAAAGCAAAATCAGCCCAGCCACCCTGTCATATCCTATTGATCTCGGTGCATCCTTTTGGAGCCAGCATTTTCACTAATAAAGTGCAACATAGAGCTGTGCAGTTTAGAATTACATACCCGTAACTAAATAACTTTGTAATCAATGACAGGCCATTTTCAGTTGATGCCTTTAAGACTTCCTTCATCTGTGAAGAAGGAAAAATGGTGCTTATTGAGACAAGCTGTGACTGAAATGAACAAATATTCTTGGTATTCCCACAAGGAAGGAGGGTCACTGGCAGAGTAAGGTGCCATTTAAACATTAGCCATAATGTCAAGGTTGGTTCCATCTCTGCAGTTGCTCACACGATGGATGAGTAATACCTAGACCTGGATCTTCTGATTGCGTGGTTGTTGTGGGTTGCATTATGTATTATTGGTGATGTGGTGCATAACCATGCAAAATGCCTACTTCTATGGGTAGAAGATATGGACATGGGACAACTATGGGCAGCAGTACAGGCATCCAGGTAACAGAGGGACCTGAGACGGTATCATTCTCTTTCATTTGGTGCCAGTGTCAGATGATTCTATTCTCACATATCACAGATTAATTTAGTGACCTGCTGTATATGGAATTAAATGGGGTTTTTTTACATGCCTGGAATATGGACAGGAATTTTCAAGGTTAACACAATTCACCTCCCTCCCTCCCTCAATCTACCTTGTAGATAAGGGCTCTTTTTGTAGCAGGTACTCATTTGCATATTAAGCGACACACCCCTAATGTAGCCAATCCTCCAAGAGCTTCCAGTAGCTCCTGTAAGAAGAGCTCTGTAAGCTCTTGGAGGATCGGCTACATTAAGGGGTGTGGCCTAATATGCAAAGGAGTTCCTGCTACAAAAAGAGCCCTGCGAGTAATTCTTTATTGTCTGCTGATTGGTAGTTGCTGTCCAGGGTCTCAGGCACAAGAAAGTCTTCCCTATCATCTCAAGCACTTCCCCCCCTTAAGATGCTTCCAGTGGGATTGGAGAAAACACCCTTGTTTTACAGGAAATAAATCCATGCACCCCCCCTTCCACTGGTAAGGAATTCTCATCTATATATCTAATTCCCAACATGCCCCCTCTGTGCTGATATCTAAATCAGCACATCGGGGCACTTGGGGGGCAGGGAGGTTTTCCTGCACATTTGGGGCAATCCCCATATGTGCAGAAAAATCTGAAAACTTGGGGAAAATATGTGGGGGATATTTAAATCCCCCCAAAAGTAAAAGAGTTTTCCCTGCACAGGCGCAGGGAACGCTCTGAGAATGCCGCCGCCACCAGGGAGGGAGAGGGGGAGGGGGTGGGAGAAGTCTTGGTGGGCCGGCGGCTGTAAGCCGCTCAGCCCTCACTGCCACCTGGGGGGGAGGGAGAAAGTTTGTCGAGCCGAGCTCAGTCCTCCTACCACCGCTGGGGGGGAGAAAGTTCGGCAGGCCGAGTTCAGGCCTCTCACCACCGGTGCTGGGAGGGAGGAGGGAGAGGGCTTGGAGAGAAGGCTTGGGAGGCGCGGGCCTCACTGTGGGGGGCAGGGGAGAAGGCTCACCTGTGGCTGCTTCCTTCTTCTCCCGTGGAGCTTCTCCTCCCCCCACCCCCACGAGTCCCCCTTCTTGTACCTTGTATTTCTCACTTCGAGGATCCTCCCTGCCAAATTGCATGCTGATAGGAGAGAGCAACTGTGTTTTACGGGCCATTAATTTTTTTTTTTACAAACATGTTGCTGAAGACACTCAGAGTTTGGAAGACAGACAGAGGCTGGCTAATATTCTCAAGGTATAATAATTATTCATTGTTCAGTGGGCGTGAGTTTGATGTTGCTGTTGCCACCGTCAAGTCACAGTTGACTTATGGCAACCCTGCAGAGTTTTCAAGGGGAGAGACATCCAGAGGTGGTTTTGCCTGGCTGGCTCCATATCATGATCCTGGTCTTCCTTGGTGGTCTTCCATCCAAATAATGACCAGGGCCAACCAATGTTCCCTCTAAGCTGTGGAGTCTTGTGAGCAAAAATTCCACTTTGTGAGCCACTGGCATTAAAGTTGTGAGCCAGTGATTTGTCTGCTGCATAAATTTAGTTTGCTCTGGAGCCATCCTCCCTGAGCTGAGATAAAAATCTGAGAGCCGGAGGCTAAAAAAACGGTGAGCTAGCTCACACTAACTCAGCTTAGAGGGAACACTGGGGCTAACCCTGCTTGGCTTCAAAGATCTGAAAAGATCAGGCATTCCAAGACTATCCAGGTCAGGGCTCAGTGGCCTCCCATCCAAACACTAGCCAGGGCTGACCCTGCTGAGCTTCAGAGATCTGATGAGATCGGGCTAGCCTGGGCTATCACAGAGTATGGATGTGAGCAATGTTCCCTCTAAGCTGTGGAGTCTTGTGAGTAAAAATTCTACTTTGTGAGCTACCGGCATTAAAGTTGTGAGCCGGCGATTCCGCTGCTGCATCAATGAGTTGGCTCTGGAGCCCTCCTTCCTGAGCTAAGACAAAAATGTGTGAGCCGGAGGCTAAAAAATTGTGAGCTAGCTCACACTAACTCAGCTTAGAGGAAACACTGGATGTGAGTTCTTGGAACAAAACAAGCACTAGAACTAGGGTTCCCAAATCCCCCCGGGGGGCGGATTTCCCCCCGCTTTTGAGGCCCGATTTCCACCCCCGTGGAATCGGCCCCGGGGGAAACCCCACCCCTGCGTGCGCACCACCCGGATGTGATGTACAGACGCCGGGCATGCCTTAATAGGCAAAGGTGCTGTTATGGAGTGACTCGTTATACAATACATGACTCTTGGAACCACCTGGTTGACTGTGAGTCATTTTTATTTGGTGTGCTTTCCTATGATAGGACTAAGATTGAAGATGTGACCTATTCATTTCAATGTAAGGGGGCTATATACCTACACACCTCTCCCACTAAAATCAGCGGGACTAAAATGTGTCCAGCTTTGGCTCACTTGTGCCCTCGGTTTGCAGAGCACTGTGAAGCAGATCAGATTTGGCAAAGTAACAAAATACCTGTGCTGTTTATCTAGATGATTCAACCCAAGAAAATAAAGAGAAAATGAATAGTATAGACATAAAGGAATGAGGTGGGGGAGAGAATGTATTTAAATTCTCTTGATTTAGTAAGTAATAGTAAAATGACTCGGTGGCAGAGTGTTACCTGGCATGGGTCACTCCTGAAAATGGGCATATATTGCTTTGAATGAAATGGGCACAATACACCATAACAGATGGACAAAAGCGTTAAGCTAACCAACAAGGCAGCATGTTAGGCATTAGGCGGTTACAGTTCCTGCCAGAAACATCAGAACAGTAATTCATATTCTCCCTTTTAGGTTCAAGAGGTAGAGTACTGTCTGTACATCATGCACATGAGTTTGAGACTATATAAAAGAAGCTTGATTCTTTCCAAGACGGCTGAATAAATAATATATAAGGGTGGAAATCTTAAACAGAGTAAGAACTATTTGCCTTTTCAGGAAATTCATGCAACTCACACATAGAGATGTCAGTGAAAAAAGAAATAGGATCACAACTGAATGTTTTCCTCTGTTGCTAGAGTCTTCAATAATGGTAGCCATATTGATTGTGTCCCTTATAAACTTACAGCACAAAGTAATTCAAGTGGCTTCAGGAAACTACTTTTGTCATGCCAAGGTTCCCGAAATGTCTCAATGCATTTTGAATTGTGGTACCCCAGCTGCAGGTGACCATCTTAAGGGGGGAGGGGGAAACTAGACAAGAAGGAACAGCTGAGGGATGCTTTACTGGATTCACACCATAAAGCTGTTTATACTAGAACCCTGCAGGGATTTACCATGAAAACTTCTCTGTCAAAATCTGGGCAGGGTGATTAGGGTCATTGTTATTAAAGTTCAAGAACAGACTATCAGGTAACAGCTAAAGACATTTCCTCAGTGGTCCCTGATGACTGGAAGCTTCTTGTTTATGTGAAGTGATGGATTTGGGTCTCTGGTGCTTGCTAATTACTAACATGGTCCGCTTGCTTGGATCGGAACTTAAAAACAGGCTATTTAGCAGTTGGAAGAAGATAGAATAGATTCTGCAGTTTTGGCCAGAAAGAGCCCTAGAAAACTCCAAGGGC
Source organism: Gekko japonicus (assembly GCF_001447785.1). Lineage (NCBI taxonomy): Eukaryota > Metazoa > Chordata > Lepidosauria > Squamata > Gekkonidae > Gekko > Gekko japonicus. Next base: position 24,995 of record NW_015170281.1, read on the forward strand.
ATTCTTTTGTGGGAATTAGTATTTCTTAAAAGACTGGCACTGTTTCTTTGGGTACCCATTTCCCCAGCTCCTGTTCAAATCTGCTGTTGTCTCCTTATCCAGGAAACTGACAAAGTCCATAGCTTCCCATGGAACTTTTCACTATTCATGCAAGAGAGGATGCATGAAAGAATATAACGTGGCCATCAAGGAGCTCATTGGATATGGAGTTCAAGTGCAGCATGGGGGGTGGGGGGGAACCAGACAATTTTGAAACCCAGGAAGCTTTCCTTCCTTCCTTAACTCCGACAAATCACGGACTGTGTGTGCTTGTGTGTGTGCCTGAGTCTACACTTCCTCTAAAGCAAACATTTTAAAAATCGACCAAACATCTGTCTCACCATTCACTTATGCCCCTGATCTCCTGCTTAAACACGCTGTCCGATCAGGTACTTGTTCCAAGTGACAGCAGTAGCGAATGTCAGTGTATCTAAATGGAGTCCAGGGAACTCAATGGGGTCGCTATGGCACTGATTTGTAGTCCTGCTTCAACGCCATAGAGCTCCCAATAGAATGTTTTTAAAAAACAGGACGATAGCCCTTGGGGAGAAAAAGAGCGTGAAAAGAACTGCCATCTCAGGAAGCGCTATGGGGCATTTTATACAGCACCCCGTAGCGCTTCTGTTATGTAGTGGGTTGCCGCATGGATAAACGACCGACGACGACGTGGTGCATGGCACGCTTTATTTGGTACACAACAAGAACAAGGAACAAACGGCCGGCAGGCCAACTATATACATACCTGGGGACACACCCCTGGTCACCATTGGTGGGTTTGAATCTCCCGCCATGGTTCCCATTGGTTCCCCAGTGGAGGGACTAGGAGCCTAGTCCCTATTGTTCTTCCAGAGCCAAGCTCTGGCTGTTCGCTGGCCCCCGGTGGTGGTCAGCATACACTACAGGAAAGGTGGAAAGATGGGTCTACACATGGACCGAGGCTCAGAATAGAGTGAACAAACACAGTGAAAACTTTAACCCCCCCCACACACAAATTAAGAATACAAACTTACTAGTACACTTAACATGGAACAAAGCACGAATACTCAACAATAGCTGGAACACTTATGAGAGCTTTTTAAGAGGGCATAAGCCAGGGCACATGGACTTTCAGACCATACATGGCAACCCTGGCAATACCTACACAATCAACTACTACTCATTATCATATATGATTACAGTGGCCTACAGGCACCAGGCACAAATCTCTCAACTTAAGTAACAGCAGTGATGGTGTGATGACCAGAGCAGATCACATTGTTACAGGTATAAAACATAGGCAGTATTAAAAAAAGAATCCACAACAAATGTTTTTAAATGCTCTGCTTTTTACGATCTTGAAAATATCCAAGAAGCTACCTTTAAACCTCCTAAAATCCTTTCTCTGAAATATGTACAATGTCCCTGGTAGCAATAAATACTAAGAAAATACATAACCGGACAGGATTACTGTTAGTAATGAGAATGCATCAAGGAAGCTGAGAGGGCTGGAGGTGCAAGATTTTGCATGTTTCTACAAATGCTCAATCCTTTTAATTCAGGCCTTAGAGATTCAACAGCTACCACCAGCCTTCTACAGATTGTTTCAAGTGTAATACCCACAGAAAACAGAATATGCCCATGCAGAGTATTTGAAGAATGGTATAATTTGGGTGTATAGCCAATGTTCCCTTGAAGATCCACAGTGTTGTGAGCAAAAATTCTACCTCGTGAGTGAAAAAAACTAGTAGCATTAAAGTTGTGAGCAAGTCTACATTTGACTATCGCATAGTTTCTTAGAAGATTATTTCCATAACCTTGTAAAAA
>NW_015170281.1:28569-28673 GCF_001447785.1 Gekko japonicus
TGCATTATGCTGCAACAAGGACTAGATCCTTCTCAGTGGCGGCCCCTACCTGGTGGAATGAGCTCCCGGAAGAGATCAGGGCCCTGCGGGATCTTATGCAATTC
>NW_015170281.1:29257-35437 GCF_001447785.1 Gekko japonicus
ACCAGTGAGAAAGAGTTCCGCTAGTCTGATGGCAGATTCATATTGATTTGCAAATTAATTTTGTCTCTTTCTAGATCAAGGGTGTGCACAACTTATTTAATTTGTAATAAACACAATTAAAGAAATGAATGAGCTATCAAGATTTTAAAAGTATGATCCATCAACGTTGGCATAACTTGTAATCCTGGTCATTATAAATAACAAGGATATTTTGCAATATGGAATGCAATTTCCCCTGCAGTTTGTCTCATTACTTTATGACATATGGGTTAATATTAAATTACAATGCCTTAATTTTCAAATCAGGGCTTAATTTATAAGTAAGAGGTTAACAAATTGCCTCTGCAGCAGTAAGTTTTGTTGTGAATTTGTTTGGAACAGCCTCTCTGCCTCCTCCCCCCTTCCCCTTAAAGTATGATATATATTATCTTGATTCCAGCCATCACCAGTGCCATTCTCTGCCACGCAAGCAAAAAAATAAAAAAGGGTATGAACTGCTCCAATTTGGCATGAGAAGGAGAAAGCATAATGTGTGCAGTTACACTGCTAATGCCAAGGAGGACTGTAGGTCTCAACCTAGCTGGGGACGGGGTGCAGATGAGAGAGTGACAATGCAATCCAATGGAGACTTCCTTCACTTTAAGTCTGTTGAGTTCAGTAGACTTAGACTGGAGTAACTCTACACAGGAATAGGATTATGAACAGGAGAGCCACTCTGCGCTTCCCAAAGGATGAGCAGGATATGGGTCTTCAATAACAAAAGGTTCCATTTGGTGGGAGACTTCTCTCTATTCGGCTTTCCATGGACAAAATGTCATGAATATTTCACTTCCAGTATGCCTTCAATTTGAATTGTCCGCACTTATTCCCTATTGTATTTCTTTCCCTGTATTGTTTTCTGGCACCATAGAATGTGACAGAAGGCAGCATCTGGAGAGGGGACACAGTTGCCCTACAAAATTGCCTCTTACTCTAAGGAAAGACCCGAGTGTGCCGCATCACGGAGTGAGTTCGAAAGCAAGAAATTGCAAGTAGATAAATAGGTACCACTACAGTGGGAAGGTAACTGCGTTCCGTGCGCCTTGGTGTTTAGTCATGCCGGCCACATGACCACGGAAATGTCTTCGGACAGCACTGGCTCTTCGGCTTTGAAACGGAGATGAGCACCACAACCCTAGAGTTGGATTCGACTGGCTTTCGAGCAAGGGAGCCTTTACCTTTTACTCTAAGGAAGCCCTGTTTTGGAGACTTCACTCCTGGAGTCAGTCACCAGGGAAAGGACTAGTGGTTAGAGTGTCAGACTAGGGTCTGGAAGACCCGGGTTTGAATCTCCACTCTGCCATGGGAACTTGCTGGGTGATCTTGGACCTGTCACACATTCTTGATCTAATCCACATCACACGGTTGTTGTGAGGATAAAATAAAGAAGAGGAGAATGATTTAAGTCACTTTAAGTCCCTATTGGTAGAATGATGGAGTATAAATTAAATAAATAAGTAAGTAAAATCTTTCTGACCAAAATGTAGAGTCATGTCAGAACCTTGAGGGCCAAACAAGACATTGGAATTCTGACTTGGATCTGCCCATTCCTTTAAATTTCTACTGGTGTGTGTATGTCTGCATGTATGTGTGTTTGTGTGTTTTGGGGTGGTGGATTGGATCAGCACTGGGGAACTATCACCATTACCATTTCTCCCTTTGGTGTTTTCCAGATTTAAATGCCTCCCTGAATCAAATATGGAAGGTGAGATATTCATGACCATGTATGTTTTCCCCAGTTGAAGTAGCTCTGGGGAGGCATTTTACTTCTGAAAAATGGCGTGGGGAGAAAGAGTTAGGCTCCCTCCAAATTCTATAATTACAATCCCTGCTCCCTCACAGAACTGCTATTGAGAAATGTTTAGTGAGGCAGGATATCCTGTCACAGCTCTCCAATGTCTGCTCTGGTTTGGCCAAATCCACCCTTTCAGTTACCTATCAGCTTGTTAGGTGGGTCTACTATATTTTCTAAGAGCGGCTTCAAGAGAAATGGAAAAACTGTGATTTCTTCATAAAAATTAAACAGGAACCCTTTTGTCCAAAGTACAGTGTGGGCCCTCCAGTTGACAGAAGAAGTGGCTCCACATCACTGACATCAACGAGTGTTGGGAGTGAGCCATTCCTGAGTGTCAGCTGGCTGAAGGCCATTTCAAATTGCCCAAGGGACACCTATCCTGGGGCAAGACAGAACTTGCCCAGGAGGACCTCCCAGTGGTGGACAAGGGCTGACTTGCACTCAGCAAGAAATTGATATGCATGGGGCTTCAGGTCATCTCAAATTGTCGAGAAGGAGGAGGAGAAGGAGGAGGAGATTGGATTTATACCCTGCCCTTCACTTGGAGTCTCAGAGTGGCTTACAAACTCCTTTCCCTTCCCCACAACAGACACCCTGTGGGGTAGGCAGGGATGAGAGAGCTCTTTCCAGAACTGTTCTTGAGAGGACAGCTCTGACAGAACTATGGCTTGCCCAAGGTCATCCAGCAGCTGCAAGTGAGGGGAGTGAGGAATCAAACCTGGTTCTCCCATATTAGAGTTCACGCACTTAACCACTACACCAAACTGGCTCTCCTGGTTGAACCAAGGTCATATCTAATGCATCCCCACACCTGAAGGGCAGGTGGCATGCACCCATCAGAGACCTAATCCCTACAAGCAATGGGAAGCTACGGCATGAGAAATAGAAGATATGCTTAAAATGGACATCACAGATCCATCATATAGTGTATGGTGGAGTCCGCTTGTTCTGGTGCTGAAGCCTGATGGCACGGTAAGATTTTGCATTTACTATAGAGAAGTTAACCACATGGACCAATGTGACACATACCCCATGCCTCAAGCTGATGTCCTAATTGACCAGCTGGGAACCACTCAATAACTGTCAGCCTTGGACCTAGCTAAGGGATATTGGCAGGTGCCCATGGTCCCTTCCAACAAGGAGGAAACAGCTTTTGCTATCCCTCAAGGGTTACTCCCATTTAAAAAAAATGCCTTTTGGACTGCATGGGGGCACAGCTGCATTCCAACAACTAATAGAGTGGGTTTTGGCCCAGTGCCAGAGATTTGTGTGGGAATTTATCAGTGATATAATCATTGTTAGTCCTGACTGGCCTACTCATCTCCAGAACCTCCAGAAAGTACTGATGGCAGGTTTAAAAGCCAACTACAAGAATAATTGATTGGGGTTCCTGGTAGGCAAAGGCCAGCTGGAACCACTGCAGAAGCAAGTGGAATCCCCAGAGAAAAGCTCAAGGCTGGTCACCAAAAGACAGATGCACCAGTTCCTAGGATTCATCAGATATTACAGCAAGTTCATCACCACTCTTCATCACTGGCTGGCCCCCTGTTGGATTGTTTGCAGAAAGTCTAACCCACCTGGATTCAGTCAATGCCAACCCAACAACATGCCTTACAAGAGTTGCAGAATGCCCTCTCTTTGGCTCTGTTGTAAAGAACACCCAACTTCATTAGACCATCAATTCAGTAGACCCAGAGCTAAGGGTGAGTAGTGTAGTGGCCAAGTTTGAAGATGATACAAAATAGAGGGAGCATTGGTGAAAACCAATGCTCCCTCTAAGCTGTGGAGTCTTTTGGGCAAAAATTCTACTTTCTGATGGCATAAAAGGACAGTTTCTTTCATGGATTAAAAATTGGTTAAATGACAGGAAGCAAGGAGTAGGAATAAACGGACAGTTCTCACAATGGAGGGAAGTAAGCAGTGGGGTCTCACAAGGATCAGTATTGGGGATGGTACTATTTAATTTATTCATCAATGACCCAGAGCTAAGGGTGAGTAGTGTAGTGGCCAAGTTTGAAGATGATACAAAATTATTCAGGGTGGTGAAAACCAATGCTCCCTCTAAGCTGTGGAGTCTTGTGGGCAAAAATTCTACTTTGTGAGCTACTGGCATTAAAGTTGTGAGCGAGCGATTTGGCTACTGCATAAATTAGTTTGCTCTGGAGCCATCCTTCCTGAGCCAAGACAAAAATGTGTGAGCCAGAGGCTAAAAAACTGTGAGCTAGCTCACACTCACTCAGTTTAGAGGGTACACTGGTGAAAACCAAGGCTGACTGTGAAGAGCTGCAAGAGGACCTCCACAAATTGGCTGAGTGGGCAACAATGTGGCAAATGAAGTTCAGTGTTGATAAGTGTAAGTGATGCACAATGGGACAAAAAAATCCCAACTTCAAGTAAAGGCTAATGAGGTCTGAACTTGCTGAAAATGAGGGGAAAAGATTTTGGGGTCGTAGTGGATGGCTCAATGAAAATGTCAACCCAGTGTGCTGCTGTGGTGAAAAAGGCAAACTGTGTGTTAGGGATTATTAGGGAAGGGATTGAAAATAAAATGGCCGATATTATAATGCACCTGTATAGATCCATGGTGTGGCATTGTTTGGAATTTTGTGTACAATTCTGGTCACTATATCTCAAAAAGGATATTGCAGTACTGGAAAAAGTACAAAAGAGGGGCAACCAAGATGACTAGGGGGTTGGAATACCTTCCCTATGAGAAAAGGCTGAAGAGTCTGGGACTTTTCAGTTTAGAAAAGAGATGACGAAGGAGGGACATGATAGAGGTTTATAAAATTATGCATGGCGTGGAGAGAGTTGACAAAGAGATTTTTTTTCTTCCTCTCCCAAAATTCTAGAACTTAAGGGCATCCAATGAAGTTGATGGGCAGTAGGTTCAAAATGGACAAAAATAAATACTGCTTTACACAGAAAGTGATTAAAATGTGGAATTTGCTGCCACTGGGGGCTGAAATGGACTTGGCAACCCTATCTCAGACAGTTTGCCTCCGAAGGGTAATTCTTTGCACTTTGTTTATCTGGGTAAAGTATGATATGTGTAACTTTTTGCGGGACTGCAGCATGAAAGAGCACACTTGTTGCCAAAGTAAATAGAAGATTTGCGAGGGCCATTAGCGAATTCAGTATCTCTAATGTTGAACATGGCACGAGGAAGTTCCATTTTCAACTGCTCACTTTCACTGCGATGGTCCATTTTATCACCTGTCCAGCTGATTGGAGCCAAGTTTTTATTTTTTGTTATTATATAATTCTGACATTACCCCAGACGTGGGACTCCGGTAGCATAACCTAGTGAGGTGGCTTCCACAGAGTATTGCTATCTGCTGTTGTTGAACTAGGCAGGTTTGTCAGTGTAATCCCTTTCCTGACTGAAGTGAGGTGGAGTATATCCTCTCCTTTCTGCTGTGACTCTTCCCTACTGGTGGGGGTACTGTGTCCGAGGTAAAATTGGGGACTTGGAGTGCTTGGTGTTGGAGGGAAAAATAGACATTGTGGGTATTTCAGAAACTTGGTGGGATAAGGAAAATCAGTGGGATACGGTGATTCCCGGTTATATATTATATTTGAAGGATAAGTGGGGAAGGGTTGGAGGTGGGGTGGCTCTGTATGTCAGAGAGGGTATAAAGTCCAGAAAGATTGAGAGGCTAAGAGAATTGGATTCGCTTCTGGAAGTTCTATGAGTTGAAATAGGGGGGGTCAAAAGGAAACTTAATACTGGGAGTTTGTTATCGCCCACCAGATCAAAAGATAGAGGAGGATTATAAAGTGATGAATGTATTAAAGATAGCAGCTAGACAAAAACACTACCCACACATTGATTGGGTCAATATGTGTGAGAGAGAGAGAGATTGGATTTATACCCCGCCCTTCACTACCCAAAGGTGTCTCAGAGCGGCTTACAAACTCCTTTCCCTTCCCCTCCCCACAACAGACACCCTGTGAGGTGGGTGGGGCTGAGAGAACTCTGACCAAACTGCTCTTTTTCAAGGACAGCTGTGCCAGAGCTTGTGACTGACCCAAGGTCACATCAGCAGGTGCAAGTGGAGGAGGAGTGGGGAATCAAACCCGGTTCTCCCAGATTAGAGTCCGCGCACTTAACCACTACACCAAACTGGCTAGTTTGGTGTTCTAGTCGAGAAAGAGATTGAGTTTCTAGGCACTCTAAATGACTGTGCTATGGAGCAGATGGTCACGGAACCTACCAGGGGAGAGGTGATCCTTGATTTGGTCCTAAGCAAGACCTGGTGAGAGATGTAAAAGTGATTGCACCGCTTGGGAACAGTGATCATAATGTTGTTGAGTTCAACATTTGTATAAATAGGGAATTGGCC
>NW_015170281.1:36960-61726 GCF_001447785.1 Gekko japonicus
TAGCAGCTACACAAAAACACTGTGTCGTAATAGGTGATTTTAACTACCCACACATTGATTGGGTCAATATGTGTTGTAGTCGAGAGAAAGAGATTGAGTTTATAGACACTCTAAATGACTGTGGAACAGTGGAACAGACCTCTGTAAGTCTGTGGTATGGAGCAGATGGTCACAGAACCTACCAGGGGAGAGGCAATCCTTGATTTGGTCCTAAGTAACACTCAAGACCTGGTGAGAGATGTAAAAGTGATTGCACCGCTTGGGAACAGTGATAATAATGTTGTTGAGTTCAACATTCGTACAAATAGGGAATTGGCCAAAAAGACTCACATAACCACCTTAAATGGATGTTATACTTGTAGCTATATAGCTTTGGGGAGAAGACCGTTTTGATAATCCTTGATTTGGTCCTAAGTAACACTCAAGACCTGGTGAGAGATGTAAAAGTGATTGCACCGCTTGGGAACAGTGATAATAATGTTGTTGAGTTCAACATTCGTACAAATAGGGAATTGGCCAAAAAGACTCACATAACCACCTTAAATGGATGTTATACTTGTAGCTATATAGCTTTGGGGAGAAGACCGTTTTGATTCAAGATTCCATTGTCGACTTTATTGCACATGGATATAAAATTGAGACTCATTTGAGAAAGGCACTTCGAAACGAGCATCAACTCGAGAAGTTCGTCTGTTCACCTGTTGAATATAAAGATCATACATCATGAAATCTACTTCTGTGTAAATCACTTTTGTGTGCACGTTTGCAGCAATTTTTTGTCTTTCATTCTAAATAGGGTCGACAGGTTCCCTCATCGCTCCAACAGGGGGATTGGGGGGGTATTCTGGGAGTGGGCAGGGATACCCCCAAGCCCCACTTTGAAGTCGCAGCCACCCACAGCCACTCCTCTCCCTGCCCTCCTGCAGAGATTTAAAGGGCTTCAGCTGATAGGCAGTCAGCACCTGGCCCACGGATCAGCTGGAGGACCCTCTTAAATCTTTCGGGCTGTTGCCGGTTGCAGCTCTGCTCACAATAAGACCCCTTAAATGGTCTTTTTGTGAGCTGGGTGGGGGCCGCAGCATGCAGGGCTGATTTCCCAGTGGCCCTGCTGGGGAACCAGCCCCATGCACCACAGCCTCCAACCTGGTTTGAAGGGTCTTTTTGCAAGTGAAGCGGTGGCCTGTGGCAGCCCCTCTCCCTCCCTGCTGAAAGATTTAAGAGGGTCCTCCAGCTGATCCGTGGGCCAGGTGCTGACTGCCTATCAGCTGAAGCCCTTTAAATCTCTGCAGGAGGGGATTGAGAGGGGTGGCCGTGGGTGGCCACACTTGGGGGTGGGGCTTCCCCCACCAGCCAGCTGTCTGGTGGCAGATTGAAGCCCCCAGATGCAGGGGGACCCCCACCCGGACCTGGGGGCTGGCAACCCTACTTCTGAAGTACCTCTGTCTCCTTTTTATGGTGCTGTGGCTCATAAGAATGCTGGATCTTACAATGGATCTGATTTTAACTTTAATACAACAGCTGCACATTCATAGGATTGCCAACTACAAGTTGAGAAATTCCTGGAGTTTTGGAGGGTGGAGCCTGGGGTGGATGAGTCTTGGGGAGGGGAGAAACGTCAGCAGCGCATAATGCCATAGAGCCCACTCTCCAAAGCAGCTGTTTTCTTCAGTGGAACAGACCTCTGTAGTCTGAAAGTTAGTTGTAATTCTGGAAGATCTCTAGGCAACCTTAAACATACGGCAACTTTCATTGTTGGTATTATAAGGTGGTGGTGGATGGAAAAAAACCCAGTGCATTGGCACTCTGGGGGTCCATATGCACATAGTCACATCTGTCCTGGGGGAGCCCTATCGAGTTAAAAGGCTGCGCAACCCATTATGTCTAACTAAACTTCAAATGCTGAAAACACAAGTAACAAACTCTCACCCTCAGACAAGCATCTTAAATTTCGGTGACTTTATGTGTTCCCAATCGAACTTATCCAAATTCATTTTATCAATAATTGGAGCCCATTTATCTCAGTGTCATCTACTAAATAACACTTATTTTTTGTTTTTCTGTAGTTTTGTTTATTTAGTTTGTTGTGCTTAATCAATTTTATCGAAAATTTAATGTTATTTCTCTGTACTTAATGTATTATGATGAAGTTTGAAATTTAATAGTTATTAAAAAAAAAAAACTATCCTGGGGGAAAGGCTGAAAAAAACTAGACCAGGGTTGCCAAATCTGGACTGGGAAATTCCAGGAGGAGGAGGAGGAGGAGGAGGAGGAAGAAGATAGAGGAGGAGGAGGAGGAGTACGAGGAGAACAGAGGGGAATCAAACCCGGTTCTCCCAGATTAGAGTCCGCGCTCCTAACCGCTACACCAATCTGGCTCCCGAGTTTGAGAAGGGTAGGGAGTTCAGCAGACAAGTTATTCCATCGTGTCTATGCTTCGGAACTGCCATGTCCTCCAGGGACATTGATCTTTGTATTCTGGAGAGCACTTGTAATCCCAGGCGAACGCCTTTCTGAAAACTTTCAGAAGGCTTTTCCAACATTGCCCCCAAAATACAAATCTGGGACAAGCAGAAAAACAGGGACTGTTCTGGGTAAACTGAGACAGGTGGCAAGGGTGCATACACAGTCCAAAGGATCAAAAATCAACCACATAGTTAAGAGCTTCCCTTTGGTCTTGTTTGCTTTAGATTACTTTTACAGCAACACATTTAAAGTGGCAGTTTACAGGTTTACATGAAACATAAATCCTGGGGGGAGAAATTGCAGTTACAGGGACAGGTTTGTTTTGTTAGGCCATTTTACTTACAAGTTAAATAGCTGTTGGCGAGAGACCTCAGTTGGCCATAAATTGTCATTCCCTATAACACAGAATACTCTGGTTGATTTACAATACAGCACGTCTCCCAAATGGATCCAACGGCTCATAAAGAATAAGAGCCCTTGTGGCATGAAGAGAGACCATCGTTGACAAGAGGCCGCTGTTGATTGGAGCACAATGAGACCCAGCATTCAGGGACAATCTTTTCATATTGTCATGATTGTTGTGTGAATAAGAAGTAATCAATGAATGACGGGGAATAATTGCAGTCGGAAGAAGAGGTTACACATCAACGAGACTCAATCCACTACTTGGGGTTTCTGGTAAGGGCCTACTGGGTAAGTTCTCTACTACAAGTTATATATATGTGGCTGGTCTAGCGACTATAATAAATTCTACTACTACTACTACAACAAGTTTTTAGTAATGGCCTGTCTGTAAATTCATATGCAGCTCCTCCATGAATTGGTATGCTTCCTGATGGGCATACCTGTAGGGCAGTTATACTTGCAAGCTTGTATTTGTTGCATTCATAACTTAATTCTAATAGGTGCACATCTACAAAATATGACACGTGAAATGGTCCTCAAATCGTGTGATTCCTCCCCCTGTTGATGAAAGCCTTTGCTTCTGCATGGTACAGTGGCCAAATGCTGCTGCAAATGCAGCCAGAATAACAAATCAACCGTTACAACTGGAAGTATGAGAAAAAAATTTAATGTACAAAACATTTATATACAGTTTCAGCATAGGACTGCCATTCTTATGATATAAAAAAAAGCTTAAAAGGTCCTTAAGATATAAAGACAGAACATTTCAGCTACAATATCTTATTAATAACGTCTTCTATACAGAATATATACAGCACCAGTATGGTTGCTATAATACTATGTGACCCCATGAACCATGAACTGGGACAAACCTCAATTTTCCCTGTTTGTGCCCATCCCTACCCCCTAGAACTGAAATTCCGTGTCAAGAGAACTCTGGCTGTGCTCAGTGATCACAGCTCACCCAGCCAAGCCATTCTGTAACATTTGCAAGAATCATGGCCCCTATGAATAGACCCATAATTTCACACCAGTCCTTACTAGGCCCGTAGACCTAACTAAGGGATGAGAATGAGAATACAGTTTGTCAAAGCTCATTCAGAACACTATCAGAAAGGGTAACACTGCATTACTCAGTAGCAGGGCTTTTTTTGTAGAAAAAGCCCAGCAGGAACTCATTAACATAATAGGCCACACCCAACAGCAGAAACTCATTAGCATAACAGGCCACACCCTGACAGTACAGCTCATTAGCATATTAGGCCACACCCCGTGCCTTCCCTTGGCTTGCCCCAAGCGCCCTGTGCCCCGCCGGGGTGTGTGTGTGTTTTGTTTTCCAGGCCTTCCCCTCTGTAGCCACACATGCAGAGGTTTTGGCTGTAGTGGTTGTGGCCACCTCTGAAGCCAGCCAGAACTCCGTTCCTGTGCATTCCTGGCCAGCCCTGCTCAGAAGACCCTAATATTTTTAGTTAGGCTTTGCTTGATCCCTTGTGAGTGAGAAGAAAAAATAAATATATTTTGGAATCATATCCTGGTTTCAAGTAGGATAAAAAAGTACTTCTAATCACCCAGTTGTTCTCCTGTTAATTGACACATCAAAGTCACTATAGAGTTAAATTTCCCTGCTGCTTTTGCATGACAAACCTGTTCTTTTTTGATGGGATCTAGTATTTCCCATGTTAGGGAATTCTTTAAAAAATAAACTTGCTTTCAAATGAAAGGATCGCCATGCAAAACTGATGTGGAACAGTTACCCTGTGATCATTTTGTCACAGCAATAATTGATACGATGGTTTATGGAATTGTGTATGGGGCCAGTAGTAAGTTTACAAGGAAACAAGGATCACGTTGTGTGCTAATTTATATGAACCAGTATTTCTGTGTGGGAAGTGTAAGCCATCATGAATGCACAAATGATAGTGGCTGCAGTGCACAAGCAGACTGCCTACACATGTTAGATTCTGGCTTTGAGCTACCACCAGTAGCCCCACGGACAACTGAACGGGGGTTGCTAGATTACAAATTCAAATTTAGAGTAGTGATAAAAATGGGAATGTGACCCATATTTCCTTCTGTGACTTACTCTGGGATAATTTGTTTTATAGATAAATGCCAGTTTCTCATTCAGCCATGAATGATGGAGAAACATCATAATTATCGGCATGTATCAATACATAAAACAAGGAACTTACTGTACATTGTGCTTTTTCATGTTGTTTTGTAACTGTGTTAAAGCAAAATGTACAGTAAAAACAGCTACAGGTTCTTGATGGAAGGATATTTACAGGGCTTTCTTTGTAGAAAAAGCCTAGCAGGAACTCATTAGCATATTAGGCAACTCCCCTAATAGCACAGCTACTTAGCATATTAGGCCACACCCATGCCTTCCCTTGGCTTACCTGGGCAACCCGGCCCTTGGACAGGTCGAGGAAGGCACGGGGAGGCATTTAAATGCCTCCCCGATCCTTCTAGGGGGCCCCTGGCCCACCCACCTTGGAGTCGCCGGGGGGGGGGTCGTTCTCCAGGCCTTCCCTCTGTAGCCACACACGCAGAGGTTTTGGCTGTAGTGGGCATGGCCAACTCTGAAGCCAGCCGGAACTCCGTTCCTGTGCGTTCCTGCCCAAAAACAGCCCTGGATATTTACATGTTTTGAGCCAAGGTGCCAACCACGCATGCTTGAATAGACTGAATCCCGTGAACTCCCTTTCATGCACATGGATGGGTTTACACATCTTATTTTTGCAAGCCCCGTAAGCCTCCCAAAGCAGCTGCCTTCCTTTGTGTCTTGGCTTTCTTACAGGTTTGTCCAGTTTGGGAGCTGGTCCTTAAATAGATGGCCCCATCTCTGAATAGTTAGCACATTTAGAATAATGTTTTCAGGCAGCTAAATGTATAAAAAAATAACTAATTCGTGCAGTGTGTGTGGGGGGGAGACAGAAACATGGCTGCTTACAGGGGGCAGCTCCGCTCAGGCTACATAGGATCCATGCCATTGTGTCCGTTGCACTCGTATCCTGCCTGCCCTCCCCTCCGAGGACATCAGAATAGTGTTTTCAGTCATACGGCAAGATTGTGACTGCCAAAGGCCACCCAGCAAACTTTCTGAGCCCACGCCCGAGCCAACATGCACACGTCTGCACCATAAGTCATTTATGTACTATACAGCAGACGGAGAGAAAGTTTTCAGGACAGCAATAAATTGTGACGTCAATTTGTGACCTATGCAAAGTTTCCGTACCATCACATGGGTCACTTCTTATCAGTAAACTCTGCTGTGGCCAGCCTCTTTGTGCCTTCGGCTCCAGCGCGAAGTCAATGGAAAGAAAGAATGACCCGTGCTCTTTAAGAAACCATTGTATGCCATTCATGGCAAAGACCTTTTTTCCTACTGGACATATTTTTAAATTAGCGGCATTTCCAAGACTCCGCTACATTCTCCATGATATAAACTACCTTGTAAAAATCCTCTGATAAAAAAGAAATGGGGCATTAATCTTTTACATCGTCTCCCCATCAGTGTGACCCCCTCAAATGTCTTTTAGCAACTCTACAATGCCTTATATAAAAGTACCTTTATTTTATATAAGCTTCTGGCAATACACTTTATTTGACGTTAATGGACGAGAGATGCCTTGACGATTCAACAACTAACACACAATAAGGCACTTTGCTGCAAAACTGTTCAGGGGCTGGCGCTTCTTGGCTAAGCTGCAAGGGACCAAGAGCTATATTGGCTCTATAAACAACACTGTGCATGCCCGTGTGCGCACACTCCTGCCCCAAAAGCAAAGCACTAAAGCATCAAGCAGACACAGTATGGCTTTTTTTTTTTTGCATTTAGGTCAAAATGATACCCGTCCATTTGTCACAAGAGAGGGTGAGAAATTGCATTTTTGCAGCACTAACTAAAGGAAAACCGAAAGGAGATGGCAAAATGTGCTTTTTACAAGAGAGAAAAAGATTAATCTTTAACACCACTGTGCAATATTTTAGTGTACAACTCTCTAGTGTTCCACATTTGGCAAAGTCCCATCTTTTTTCCGCATTGAACAGTAAAGAACACATGAAAGTCTGAAAAAGGGGAGGAGGAGAAGGAAATAGCATTTTAAAAATGATGTCAAATGTGGCCTGTCTTTTATGAAAAGGGACACTCGAGAGGTATGTTCTAGTACCGTGGTGGTATTTTTTGAGCACGCTGAAAAACAAGCACAAAAATAATACTAGAGAGAGGTGCATCCGTTCAGTGCTTCTTTTATACAGTTTATACATGTTTGTACAAAGACTTTTTTTCTTACTTGGAATCCCTTTAATGTATTTAATACTTGTAAAAAAAAATCTACTCTATGGATTTCTTTCTTTTTAAAGAACAGCACATTCATCAAATTGCTTAGCATGTAATCTCTGGGATAATTCTAGACAGTTGTGCTTTAAGCATTAAGACATCATGTTAAGAAATTTACTCTCTTCTGCCAAGGTGGTCAACATAGAGCTCATGTCCCCGATTGCCATATTGCTAACTCCAGCTGGGATCGATGGCAGTGTCAGAGAGTTTCGGGGAGTTGTAAGGCGCGAAGAGTTCTGGGAGAGGTTCTGCAGAACGCTCGGACTCAGGGTCCCTGACATCAGGCTTGAATGGTCACCATCATCCATGATGACATCAAAATCTATCTGAGGAGGCTCCAGAACCTGTGAGTCCACAGTGCTCGAAACTTGATTAGCTCCAGGAGAGGGCATGGTGGCTGGCTTGACATTTAATGCACACTGCTGCTGTCGTACACTACAGTCTTCATGGTTATTAACATTTCCATTGTGTTCATACATGTGTATTTGACCGTAATAGTGCATTAAATGGCTTTCTCTCATATCACTGTTGCAAGGCTGAGGCTGAGATGAGGCCACGCCATTTATTCTCTTAGGGGTGGTCTCTGCCTTATCCTGCCCTGGACTTACATCAGTAAACGGGTGAGGTGTTCTCATGTAACCCAACTGTTGCATAGCACGTATCCCTCGGTATCTGTTTGCTGGACTGGGATTAGATGGAGGATGAGGCTGTACTACACCAGAAGGGAAGCTGTGTTCAAATCTACCTATCATATCCTGTTGTGGCTCAAAATTTGTCTGATTTGAGGTCATCAGTGCAGAAGGCTGATGGAACACTTCCTGTGCCACTGAGAGGTTCATGTGTGTTGGCTGAGATGAAAAGCTCTGCTGTTGCCCTGGTTCCTGTATTACCTGATTGTGCATTGTGCATTCTCTGCTGCCACTGACTACCAAATTTGTATCAGCCATAGCATCCATTGGCTGAGGATGAACATGGCATGCAGTCTTCATTATTATGTTGTTACAGGAAGGGGAAAACTGTTTGAGATCGCTGCTCATTGTGTTTGGGCTCAGCATTTGATGAGCCTGGCTATACCCTTGGTGTGAGTTCAAATCTGGATTGTTATTAGGATTTAGATTTGCCTGTTGCTGCTTTAAGTGCATGCAGTTTAACTTTTGTCCATCCATGCCGGCATTCTTGTGCATAAACTGCTGCAGGTTTGCATCCATGTTTTGAGCCATCTGTGTCTGCTGGTGGTTGAAGCTGTGATACTGGCTGAAGTTGTGCTTCTGATGGACTACACCCAAGTTCCGCGGTGAAAACTGTTGCTTTGCTTGAGCAGAGGTTGCATCAACAGTACCTGAGCTAACCTCATTCCATTGGACAGGCATGTTGTTTTTACACATATTGGAGGACATACCAAAGTTTATTTGACACCCACCCATCACTGGATCGGAATGATTCATACTCACATCTGAGACAGCCATTCTACATTGGTTTAGCATGCTGTTCTGTTGTCCTTTTGCATTCACCTGGAAGCTCTGCATCTCATTGCCATACCCTATAGAAGAGTTTTCTCCAGCCATCCCATTGTTTTGTGATTTGATATATTGCACTACGTCGTCAGGTAGTACTATATCATCATCTCCAACAGAACCATCAGTCTCACCAGACATTGCTTCCATGGCAATATTCTCACTAATACTTGGTGGCCTTGGGGAATACATGTGCCTGGTGAGGCTTCCGTCTGAACGTGTATAGCCTGAAAGGTTGAAGTTCCTTCTGTCCAATGGAGGGTGAAGAGGATTCATGTTGTTGGTGCTATTGAAACGATGGACTCTAGGAAGGGAAGTAGGGTCTCCAGGCGGTCTCCTTACAGGATCACTTGCACGCCTTGCATTATTGCCTACCACTTCATGAGGGAAGGCAGCTGGTGCTCCATACCCATAAGGGTTACCGTCACTACAACGCCTTGGACCAGGAAGGTGGCGAAATGAAGGCAAAGTAGGCTCTGACCCATCAAGAAGGGAGATTTTGTTCTTTAGACTCATTCTTTCCATATTAGGCAATGGTGTGGGTGGAGGGCCACCCGTGGCTGCCGCATACTTAGCTTTTAGCCTGTAGTGCTGAGCTGGTGTAAGGTGCAGAAGACCTTGGATCCCACTGCACTGGCTGGCATCACTCGATCGGCGTGATGCATCTGTGGAAATTGGGTCGTAGGAGTCAGCAGAACTTGTGTTGTTCGGACGGTTTCCAAATTGTGATGCTTCACTGGAACGGCGACTGGAGAAATAAGGGGATATCCCCGATGACCTGCGACTGACTGTGTAGGTAGAGCTGATGGTGCTGGTTGAGCTATCACGACGTTCAGTTAGTTGATTCAACATTGTAAGCTCGTTGGTGGACAAGTCCGTTATTCTTGGGTTAGGCAATGCTGCAGAAGATCCACCCGTGTTGTCCAGTGGATAGCCTGAATGAAGAAAAGAGAGTGGGCTCTTAGTTGGCGGTGGCAAAAAGGCAACCCCCTTTCACAGACTTCTCCCCCCTGAATGCATTCTCTTTTCTACCCTTTCTCATTCCCACATCTCTCTGTGTTATTAGCCCTCTATGGCTTTTTTCAAGTACAACATATTTAGGCTGTTGGCAGTGCTGCTTCCCACAAACTGGAGCCAGGCAATAGTCTTTAAGAAGTGTTAAGATAGAAGTGAGATTGGACATAGTGTACACATACTTTACTTTTGTTCAGCTGTCCAACTGGGCTTGTGGGGTTTTATCATGGTAAGGTAAAGCTAAAGGTTTCCCTTGCTCGAAAGCCAGTCGAATCTGACTCTAGGGTTGTGGTGCGCATCTCCGTTTCCAAGCCGAACAGCCAGCGCTGTCCGAAGACGTTTCCGTGGTCATGTGGCCGGCATGACTAGACGCCGAGGCACACGGAACGCTGTTACCTTCCCACCGCAGCGGTCCCTATTTATCTACTTGCAATTTCTTGCTTTCGAACTGCTAGGTTGGCAGGAGCTGGGACCAGAGACGGGAGCTCAATCCGCCATGCAGCACTCGGGTCTCGAACTGCTGAACTACTGACCTTCCAGCCTGCAGTTCAGCATCTTAACCACTTGAACCACCGCAGCTCGTTGTACCATTGTAGGAGAGTGAAAAATGGGTCGCAGGCCACAGGTGAAGATGGTACTATTATCCCACTTCCAAGTCTCATGAGAAAACCCTATAATCTGCCCAGTTTAGAGAAGAATACAACATGGGGCATAAAAGAACAAGGTTGTGAAAAGCAATAAACTGACTGCGGTAGACCCACACTTTTAACTGGCATTGAAATAGCCAAGGGAAATTTCTTGGGATCAGATTGTAGCAGAATGAAACCTTTGATGGACATAATGATTTCTCCCAGCCAGTACAACTGATCAGCCACGAAGAAGGATCTCAAAGACTCAACAAGAGGGGTCTTTTTCTTCACAGAGATAATTGTCATACGTGGCGATTCATCTGAACTGCCTTTATCCAATTGATATCAGTGGTCCCATGAGATCCACCCTTCCTGAATTTGTAAATTAACCCAGAAAAATATCTGGAAAAACTCCCACAAAGATCTATCATACGCCTAGGGCACGGTAGAATGAGAAGGAAGGATGGAGGAAGAAGATTTGTTAGGAAGAAGGAGACAATTCTTTCAGAGCCAGTTTCCCAGTGGAGCAGGACAGGAGCAACAGTTCTTTTCCCACACACAATCCCGGATTTTAGTTCAATAGTTCCCTTCCCTCCATAGATTTATTTACACTTGTTGTTCATCATTGGCTGAGTAATGCTACAAGCATGGACAGCTTCAAGAGGGAATTAGATAAGCAGAGGTCCATCGGTGGCTATTAGCCACAAGGTATAGATAGGGACTCCGGGGCAAGTGATGCTCTGTATTCTTGGTGCTTGGGGGGGGGGGCAACAGTGGGAGGGCTTCTAATGTCCTGGCCCCACTGCTGGACCTCCTGATGGCACCTGGTATTTTTGGCCACTGTGTGACAGAGTGTTGGACTGGATGGGCCGTTGGCCTGATCCAACATTAGCTTCTCTTATGTTCTTAATGCAAAGCCCTTGGTTTAACTTAACTGGTGTTTGATTTATTTCTCTGCTTGTTTGTTTGTAACTTCATTGGATATTGAAGTATTGGAGTGAAATTCAGTATACACATTCCGGACACCATTCCGCTTTTTAAGGCAAAACACTAGCTGGACTCCCACACCATTTTCAAGGGCACAGGAAAGCTGTAAAATTTAATGCCAAGTGATCTCTCTCTTAAAGGCTGAGATATTGCAATGAAAGTTATTATTCTGAATTTTTATTATTTTAAGTATGAACCCCACCACCTCTTTTCAAGGAGAACAGGAGAGATCTACAACGCATTGCAGTACACCACTTGCCTTGAAGAGTGGGATACCTGAATACATGTCGGTGTATGTATTTGTAACAACACTCTTTTGTTCCAAATCTGAGTCCAATCTTGACCACACCTGTTCTCAAGGACATCAGGAAAGAAATACAATATACTGCAACATGATATCTGGCTTCAAGACAAGGTATAGATAGGGACTCTGGGGCAAGTGATCCTCTGCATTCTTGGTGCTTGGGGGGGCAACAGTGGGAGGGTTTCTAGTGTCCTGGCTCCACTGCCGGACCTCCTGATAGCACCTAGTATTTTTGGCCACTGTGTGACAGAGTGTTGGACTGGATGGGCCATTGGCCTAATCCAACATTGGCTTCTCTTATGTTCTTATGTATGAGAGAAGAGTAATAAAAGTTGGTGTGCATGCTGAGGACATCCAGGTTTCAGAATTGGATTCCAGCTCAACCCACCCACCCATTTTCAAGCAGGGAGAAAAGATACCCAATAGATTACTGTGCAATAGTTCAAACAACCAACCACAGCCAGACCTACCATTGCCTGGGATGGGAGGCAGCTTGGTGTTTCTCATTTGAGGTGCTGGATTTGACCATGAGCAAGAATCCTTCACCGTCCTGAGTTTCTCTTTCTTGAGCTGCTCAAGGCGTTGCGTTGTTGTCATGTGTTTCCTTAGCTGAAGACTGACTGTCGCGTTTCCTGATGAAACTGTCGAGTCCACAACAGGAGTGCCATCTTCCAATGCGGTCAGGTCTCCCAGACTTCCTCCACTGTGTATGTTCATTTCTACTCCACTGTCATTGTTGTTGGTGCTCCCAAGTGGTGATGGTTCACTGCTGCATGATGACTGGCCACCAGGACTGGACTGATACATCTTTGCAAAACAAAGAAAAAGGAGGAAGTCTTAATGAATTTGAGATGTCTCTCCCTGTATCAGATGTACTCATTTTTAATTTCAACACTCATCTCAAAACCAGTGCCTTTGGTGCAGCAAACTTACAATAAATAAATAAATAAATAAATAAATAAATGTATGTATAACTTGTCAGAACGTTTGATTTTTTGGGGGGATGTTTACTGCCTTTTTGTTCCCCGGTGATTGATTCTTCATGACACTGTTTTTCTGCACCCGCACCCACATTGTTTTCTTCTTTTTCTGCAACCACACTTCCTCATCGCCTCATACTACTGTTTAATCTAATTAGTTATGGTGATTAAAATAAAGTTGTTGTTTAGTGTCTTCCAATTGCATCATCACATCAGACACGGTATTGTGATCCACCATTGACACAGATCACATGAGCTGGCACAGCCAATCAGGTTAAAGGCCAGTGTGGGACATGGGGGCAAAGAAGATGGAAGTAAATGGTACTGAGAGAGGAACAGCATCAAAACAGCACAAATAATGTTCACATGATGGGAAAACAAGAGTTGTTTCAGAAGATGGAAGACAAAAAGAGGCAAGCGGTTTTCGCTGACCGCTGCAATTTACTTAAAGAAAAAAAAGCCCACACAGAACTGGATTATGTTTCACTAGGAACGTTCCTTGTCCCCCTCCTTTGAAGGTACAAGGACGACCCTAGTAGATGAAGTATCTCCATTTGCTTATTGGTGGAGACAAGGGGCCATGTAGATCGGAGTAGGTTTGGTCACAATTTTAATATTTTAAACATTAGTTTTAAAAAGTTAAATAAAATTGAGGGAAAAACTCACAACCACAGTTTAAATCAACAATCTTTACATTAATATATTTAGAGCTACAGAAAATGTTTAAAATCTATTTCATACTAATTTAAAAAAATCAGTATTTTTGGGGTTTGGGTATACCAAACTCAAAAAATATTGCTATATTGGCAGCTTGTGAGGCTAACCACTTGCCTCCTTGACCCATGCCCTTCCTGGCTGGTGAAAGCCTGTGGAGATGGCATCTGGGTTCACCTGGGAGAAATTATCAACTTGTCCCTTTCTTCTAGGATGTTCCCAGTAGGGATGAAGGAGGCAATGGTTCATCCACTCTTGAAGAAACCAACACGGTCCTAGCCAAAAACTGCCCAGTCTGAAATCTTTCATTTCTGGGAAAGGAAGTTGAGAGGGCAGTGGAAGAAAAGCTCCAGGTTTTCCTGGATGATGCATCCATCCTCAATCTGTCCCAGTCCAGTTTCTGCCCTGGCCATGGGATGGAGACAGTGCTAGTCGCCCTCAAAGATGACCTCCAGAGACACATGGATTGGGGTGGGTCAGCGCTGCTGTTACTTTTAGATCTGAGAGTGGTGTTCAGCATGGTCAATTACCATCTTATGATCCATTGCCAAGCCAATATAGGAGTTCAGGGGATGGCCCTACAATGGTTTTCCTCTTTTCTCCGCGGCTGGGGACAGAGAGTGGCACTTGGCGAGGAGATCTCTCAGCGATACCCACTTGAATGTGGAGTACCACAGGGGGCAATCGTCTTGCCAATGTTGTTTAACATCTATATGTGCCCCCTCGCCCAGTTGGTCTGGGGGGTTGGGCTGGGTTGCCACCAATATGTGGGTGACACCTAGCTCTATCTGTTGCTGGACAGCTGCCCAGATTCCGCCCAGGGCACCGGGGGCCATGGCTGGATGGTTGCAGCAGAGCTGGCTGAAACTTAATCCAACAAAGATAGAGGTCCTGTACCAGAGCCAGGGGGGAGTTGAGTCAGGAATCAGGCTGCCTGCCTTGGATGGCACACCACTTCTGCCAGCCCAGAAAGTGAGGAGTCTGGGGGTGATCCTGGATGCCTTGTTTAGTATGGAGGCCCAAGGTCACCACAGTTGCCAGGTCTGCCTTTTATCATATTCGGCAGATCAGGGAGCTGGCTCCCTATGTCTCCCCCTAGGACTTAGCTAGAGTGACCCATGCAGTGATCACTTCCCGGTTTGATTACTTTAACTCACTCTATGTGGGCTTGCCCTTGCGACTCATCTGGAAACTCCAGCTGGTGCAAAATGCAGTGGCATGCTTGCTGACTGTGTCACCTGTGCGGGTACACGTCCAGCCATTTGCACTGGCTACCGATTAAGTACTATCCAGCCAGTGGCACGCCATTTGCACTGGCTACCGATTAAGTACTAGATCTGCTTCAAGGTACTGGTTTTGACCTTCAAAGCTTTGCACGGCCAGGGACCAACATACCTGCAGGACTGCCTCTCCCCATATGTGCCCCGGAGAGCCTTGTGCTCGACTGAACAACACCTACTGGTGGCCCCCAACCTGAGGGACATCTGTCTAGCCTTGACCAGGGCGAGGGCTTTTTTGGCCCTGGCCCCAGGCTGGTGGAACAAGCTCCCACTTGCAATCAGGGCCCTGCAGGACTTATTATCATTCCGCAGGGCCTGTAAGACAGAACTGCTCTGCCAGGCCTTTGGCTGAGGCATAGGGAGTCCAATGAAGCTGGCCTCCCTCACTGAAGCCTGTCATCATAATTCAACCCAGATTAAGAAACTCTCTGGATCCAATCACTCCAGCTGAAATTGTGTTTGTGGTTATACACTGTTAGTTGTTTTTAAATTATGTTATTTAATTGTTTTAAATATTGCTATATATTTATTAATGTATGTTTTTATCCACTTATGACGTGATCCACTCTGAGCTCTTCGTGGGGAGAGCGGAATATAAACCTAAATAAATAAATACCAATATTCATATTGATATTGGGATTTGGGAAATAATCGGTATTGCCGAATTTATTCGGCTCTCCGTACCTTCCCTTCTCTCCCTGAGTCACCCCATGGCTGTGACACATGTCAGGAAGAGAAGGGAAGCAGAGGGGTTTAAGACTTCCTCCCAGGAAGGAAGTCTTTAACCCCTCTCTGCTTTGCTCCCCCCCACACACTCTGAAGAGCCCTCGTCACCTGTACAGACCCGGCTGCCTGGCAAGGCTTCTTCTGTGGGGTGGTGATGGAATCTTGTGCAGACAGGGAGGGCTCTCCCTCCCTGGCCACACAGGTTGAGCTGGCAGGGCTGGCTTCTTCTGTGGGGTGGTTTAAAAACCACCCTGAAGAAGAAGCTAGCTCCAGGATCTGTGTGCGCCCAGGGAGGGCTCTCCCTCCCTGCTGCACAGACCCAGGTGGGAGAGGGGATGGAAAGGAGTTTAAACTGGAGTTGGGCTGCAGCTGTGGCACAACTCCAGCGAGAGGGGAAGGGGTTTAAAGTTTGAACCTCTTCCCTTCTCTGTGGAGTCACATCGCACTTGCGGCCTGACTCTAGGGAGGGGATAGAGAGGAATTTAAAGTTTAAACCCCTTTCCTTCTGTCTCTCTCTAATATCAACTTTTATTTGGGTGGGGTTACTTCGGTAGCTGAATACAGATCTCAGGTCTGTATTCAGCTGAATAAATACCCGAAAAATATCAATAAGGTATTTTTCGATTATTTATTCTGCTCAGGATATACAACGTGTACACCCGTCCCTAATAGTAATTCCAATTTAAATCAAATTAGATTTAAGTCAGAGCTATTCACTGTATGAACAAACCATGATTACGTGATAAAGGCAATGTGGCCATTATTGCCCACAAGTGTGACAGTACTGTGGAACAGACACATTTTCCCCCTGTAAGACAAGTGATATAAGTGATTAATGTAATTTTTATGACTTTTTCAAGCATTGGTAAGTAAATGGAGCTAAAAGCCTTGAGGAGGAAATTTCTTTTCTGTTTGCAAAGGGAATTGTATGTCCAGTTGAGAAGCTTAAGCTGTTGATGCTTCTTGAAGATAAACCTAGAACATAACCTGCCCTCCCAACGCTATCTGCAGCAGAATCAAGCCTGACCCAGTGTCTTTCCTGTGGTTCAAAGGACCCTAACATGCTTGGCTGACAGTGTTTATAGGCAGATAAGGGCATGATTTGCAGCCTTAGGTTTGGTAAATGTTTTCTTATTAGGAATTGCATTAGGAATTGCATTTCACATTAAGCAATTTATATGTAATAGAGGTTAAATATTCTCTGCAGGCTCAAAGGCAGAGCTCTTAGCTGTCAGGGCCCTGGGATGGTAATCTATGATGGTTCATGGTAATCTAGAGGGTGATAATGTTGGAATGCCAGATAACCCTTGATTTAAAGGCTCCTCCAGAACACCACAGGTCCATAGGACTGAATGGGGGATTCTGTCCATTGTCCTCCAGCAAAAGCCTTCCTTGTGGGCAAAGTCAAATGGCTGCTTATGGGTGGTAGGAAAGCCTATGCTTTCTTACCTACAGCAATAGGAGGAGGAGAGAGACTGAAAAAAGGAATAGTGGCAGTGCCATGTGCAGAAGAGTTACTTTGAATGGAGCATAGCACTGCTGTAGTCATACATGGAACTAATGACAGCAGAACAAAGAAGAATGATTAGGATGGCAACAGCACATCTATGAAGTGACACCATTCTATATGATATTGCTTCCACCTCCTACAATATTATTTATAAAACAAGCCTTGTTTCCCTGTGCCTTCTGCCCAGTAGAAAATGCATTCGCTGCCTCAAAGCACTCTGAAGCAGAGGTCATTTCAAGGGGATCGCGGGGGATCGCAGTTCCCCCGGGTGAGGTACGGGGGGGCGGGGCACATGACGAAGCCCCGCCCCCTGCTTCCATCTGCCCCGCTTCTGGCCCTCATTCAGCCAGGAGGAGGCAGAAGAGGGAGGGTAAGTTGCTTCCTCCCTGCCTCTCCCCACCTCTGCCTGCCTGGGGCCAGGGAGGGCCTTCGCAGGGCTTCCTTGCACTCCCGCCGGCCTTGCAGGTCCACCGCCGGGCCCCTCATGGGGCTCGGCAGTGGAGCTGCAAGGCCGGCGACACTGTCCGGGACCGTTGGGGGCGGGGGGTGTGGCCTTATGACACACTTCCGGTGATGTCAGGGGGTGTGGCCTTATGACACACTTCCGGTGATGTCAGGGGGTGTGGCATATGCTAATGAGTCATGCTAATGAGTTCCCCTAGCTCTTTTTCTACGAAACGACCCCTGCTCTGAAGGAAATGTGCAGCCTAAATCCAGTTCTATTCCTATTTCCATCTGAGTAGGCTGGGACGGGACTGCCACCTGAAAATGAATTCTGTAGGCGAGAGGATGAGAGGAAGGTTGTCCATAAAAGGAGTTGCTGTGTGCGTGCGCGTGCGCCAAAATGTAAAATATGAAAGCGAAAGGATTGTGAATGCTTAGACCAAGCTCTGTTCGGCCACGTCTATTTTATCTTGCACGTTCTTGGCACCTGCAGAAAACATGCACGTGTCCACATACACACTTTCGTTCAGCCACACAAAGAGGACAAGGCACAGGAACTCTGACAAAGACAGGGTATTTGCTCACCTTAGTACCGACTGTCCTTGTGAAGTACAACAGAGGAAGTTAAGAGAGAGGAGAAAGAACAGGTTATTAGAGCACAGACAGCACCGAGGGAAAGGGCGGATGGAATGAATGGAACAAGGAACAAGGGAGAGGTGCAGAAATAAAGACAGACCCGCAACATCCATGACACAAGAATATCCCTCAGGGGGAGCTTTGGCCTCAGTAGATTTCAGCTGAGTACAGATTAGGAATTGGCCTTTGGGTGGGCAGGAGCCCAGCAGTAGCCTCGGCTCATTCCGAGGTGCTACCTGAGGCCACTCGCGACTGCTTCTGCGTTGCCTCAGGCCCTTTGCTGTTGCCCTACTTGGGAGCTGAGGCAACGAAGACTCCTTGTCTATCCTCTCAGGCTCTTTTTTTTTGTTTTTAAAGGCAGCAAGCTGCACACGCTTTATAGGAATTCCTCAGCTCTTGTGCAATTCATTCTTGTGGTGAGACTTGGGCCACCATTTTGGTTGCCTGGGCAATGAGCATGACTAGAGGGCAATTCACATAGGTAAAAACATGTGCTAGGGCTGCCAGCCTCCAGGTGGGGCCTGGAGATCTCCCACTTTCACAACTGATCTCCAGCTGGCAGAGATCAGCTCCCCATGATTAGGATGGCAACAGCACATCTATGAAGTGACACCATTCTATATGATATTGCTTCCACCTCCTACAATATTATTTATAAAACAAGCCTTGTTTCCCTGTGCCTTCTGCCCAGTAGAAAATGCATTCGCTGCCTCAAAGCACTCTGAAGCAGAGGTCATTTCGGGGGGGATCGCGGGGATCACAGTTCCCCCGGGTGAGGTACGGGGGGCGGGGCACATGACGAAGCCCCGCCCCCTGCAGGAACGCACAGGAACGGAGTTCCGGCTGGCTCCCGAGTTGGCCACGCCCAGCAGGAACTCATTAGCATAATAGGCCACACCCAACAGCAGAAACTCATTAGGATTGGCTACATTAGGGGTGTGTGGCCTAACATGCAAAGGAGTCCCTGCTACAAAAAAAGCCCTGGAACTTTGACAACAGACAAGGTAAACAGAATAAGAAGCAAAAGGTGGGTGTGGCTGGATGACCTAACTTCTGGTAACATGGGGGTGCGGCCTAATGTGCTAATGAGCTGTGCTGTCAGGGTTGTGGCCTAATATGCTAATGAGTTCCTGCTGTTGGGTGTGGCCTATTATGCTAATGAGTTCCTGCTGGGCTTTTTCTACAAAAAGAGCCCTGGTTTAAACTACTATTTAAATATCTGGAGTACATTTCATGCACCTCCTCCTGCTAAGGCTACATCCACATAGAGGTTTTTTCTCCAATTCGGCTTCCAAATCTTCCGCTTTTTTATCTTTTTGTGGAGCAACCATAAAACATCGTCCTCTTATCGCCCACTTCCTAGGCTTTCCCCATCCTCGGAAGACACCAAGAGCAAACCGTGCCTCCTCTTCCTCCTTGCTCTTGGCGACATTTCCTCAGCCTCACTACCACTTCCCTTTCTTTCAACCTGCTTCGCCGAAATCCCGAACTTTTCAATAAATGCTTTTCAAGCATCTACCCTTCTTCCTCTCTTCCTGATCATCAGCTCTTGCCCTCCCTTTCTGCCTCGCTACTTCAGTGCACCCCCTGAACAGAAACAAAACAGACCTTTTCCAGCCCCTCTCTCCCCTTTGGTCTTTCTCCGCCTTTACAATTCCCTTCAAAAGAGGATGAATCATCACTAGCAGGGAGCAGCTCGATTCAAGTCCAGTAGCACCTTAGAGACCAACCCGATTTCAGGGTATAAGCCTTTGAGGTCCAAAGCTAGCATCCCACTAGCATGAAGGGTTGTGTGTGTGTGTGTGTGTGTGTGTGTACAGGAGTCAGGGAAGGGGAGAAGGCAGGGCTATTTTTGGGCAGGAACGCACAGGAACGGAGTTCCGGCTGGCTCCCAAGTTGGCCACGCCCAGCAGGAACTCATTAGCATAATAGGCCACACCCAACAGCAGAAACCCATTAGGATTGGCTACGTTAGGGGTGTGTGGCCTAACATGCAAAGGAGTTCCTGCTACAAAAAAGCCCCTGGGTTTTGACAACAAACAAGGTAAACAGAATAAGGCGCAAAAGGTGGGTGTGGCTGGATGACCTAACTTCTGGTAACATGGGGGTGCGGCCTAATGTGCTAATGAGCTGTGGTGACAGAGGTGTGGCCTAATATGCTAATGAGTTTCTGCTGTTGGGTGTGACCTATTATGCTAATGAGTTTCTGCTGGGCTTTTTCTACAAAAAGGGTCCTGGGAGAAGAAATGCCCTTAGAAAGTATCATCTATAACTGAATTTCAGCTAGAACTACAAGGGGTTTTTTGGTTACTCTATGCTTCCCTCTCTGCATGAAGGAAGTCAGGAGGAGAAGCACTACTGTGCAAACTGGGATTTGTGCATTCAGAAATCGCATCAAACCCAGTTAACAATCTACAGGTCATGGCTGAGAATCCCAGGCTGAGTTCAGACTGGCAGTATGAAGCACGAGGAGGTGGGGCAAAAAGACTCGGACCAAGTTGTGCTGGGGATTCCCGGTCGCACTGCACCTACTGATGCGGGAGCATACCGGGGAGGAGGAACAAGGGAGCGTTCGCACTGTTGGCCTGCCCCTGACGGAGGCACAGCTGTAAGTGGCTTTTTCTCCACTCTGGCGACATGCGCCTATGCATAGGCGCAACACCGCAGCAATGCGGCTTGTTTGCGGGTTTTAGCGTGCACACTTCCGGGAAGCGGGATTAACGCCCCCTCCAGGGTTTGCTCCGGCTTTCACCTGGTGCTTGTTTAATGCGGTAGGGAATCGTCACAGGATGGGGTGAGTATAGCTGGGGAACGCCTGATAGCTGTGGCTGTGTGAACCGGCCCCTTTAATCCGTTTGTGAAACGTGCCAAACTGCCAGTCTGAACTCAGCCCCAGTATAGCATCCACCAACAAACATAGTGTATTGAGTACCCTGCATTCAGACAGCACACTAAACCAGTTATTCGTCAAGTTATGATTTTATAAACTGTGATTTACTGTGATTTACTATAGCCCAGATATATGAAACAGTCTGAATAGTCTAAAGCACTATATAAATGCTGAGTATGACTATTCATAGGGAGGGGTTGTGGCTGGTGTTCCCTCTAAGCTGAGTGAGTGTGAGCTAGCTCACAGCTTTTTAGCTTCCAGCGCACAGATTTTTGTTTTCGCTCAGGAAGGATGGCTCCAGAGGAAACTAGTTTATACAGCAGCCACATTGCTTGCTCACAACTTTAATACCAGTAGCTCACAAAGTAGAATTTTTGCTCATAAGACTCCACAGCTTAGAGGGAGCATTGTGGCTCAGTAGAAGAGGGCATGCTTTGTACATACAAGGTCCCAGATACAATCCCTTGCATCTCCAGTTGAAATGATCTCAGGCATTATCTTTGAGAAAGGCCATCTTTCCATTGCCTTGGAGGGATCCAGTCAATTAGGAAAGGAAGACAGATTAATTGACTTGGTATAAGGCTGCATCATTGTTGTTCATGCTCACATGGTTATCCGTGGTGGGGTTGGTCAAATAGCAGCCCATATACTGGATCAGGCATCTAATTCTTCTAAACCAGCCTGAACCCTGAAAGGCTCCCTGTTGAACTGACAATGGCCTGTGACTATGAGAAAGAGGAGTATGAGCACTGAGGGGACAAATTCTTCTTTAAAATGTTGCCTCGAAATGTTGCATTGAAAACAACATGTTAAAAACGTTGCATTGAAAACAACACATTATTTTGATGAAACTCTAAGAAATATTTTAACACTCAATAGAAAGTTTGTGTGTGTAAAGTGCTATCAAGTCACAGCAGACTAATGGCGACCCCATAGGGTTTTCAAGGCAAATGATTAAGCAGCGGTGGTTTGCCATTGACTTCCTCTGCAAAGTCTTCTTTGGTGGTCCCCCATTCAAGTACCGGACCAGCTTAGCCCCCGAGATCTGATGAGATCAGGCTGTACAATCCCATTTCACATCCCTAAAGTTTGTACAGAAATGGTAAATGGCACAATCGAAAAGGTTAGCTTTTCAACCTTCCATTTGCTCTCTGAGATGTTAAAGGGCATCACCAACTTTCCAACGCAACTGCTTTTCTTACCACAGAATTCTCTGTCTTTATCGTTTTGACTTGTAAACAGTCCTCCACCCCTCTGGTGGTGCTGTTTGCCTCAGCACTCTCCTCGGCAGCTTTGCTACTCTGCTTTGCACTTGCTTCGTTGTCACTATTGTCTTTAAGGGGAGGCGGTCTCAGGTGAACATCATTGCGCTGTTTCTTGGTGACGTGTGCCTCTGGCCCATGCACCGTCTTCACGTGTTTTCTGAGGGAACTGGGGTCTGTGTACCTCTTCGTGCAGCCTGGAATTTTGCAGACATAGGGTTTCTGTAAACAGGAACAAACGTAAAGATCAGTACTTGAAATACTTTCATGCAGCATTTGTGGAACACGATTTCTGTGCTATGTTGATATGTCTGTGGTAGGATTCAGAGAAGCTGTGATTTCTGAATCTGCGGTGTGCAAGCACTGATTGTCTGAGTGCATCCAACCTAGGGTCGCCAAGTGCAATTTACCTTATAGTGGGGGAGTCCCGGGCCCCGTCCTGGAGGTTTTAGGCGTGTGCACAAAGCACGCACACCGCAATGATGCCATCTGGAAGTGACGTCATCACGTCAGTCATGTTGAGGGCGGGACCACTATGATTCGAGGGAAAACCATAGAGTTTTCCCTCGAATCATAGAGCATCCCCCCGCAACATGCCCAGTGTGATGTTGTTACCTCCGGGTGACATCATCACGCCGGGCACGTCTGCACGTTCCTGGCATTTTGGGGGTGGGGTTTCCCCCAGTGGCCTTGAACCGGGCTGGCGGGTAACGGGACCATTGAGCAGGGGTTTCCCCACCCCCCAGTGGGACTTGGCAAGCGTAATCCAACCTGAGACTGATTACAATGTGTGGAACTGCCAGTTTTGTTGTATTCCCACGAGCTCCCAAAGAATTCTTTGAGGGGGGATGCTTTAGGGAATGCCACAGCTCAGTGGTGGAGCACATGTATGTCATGCACTGAACAATACTGTCTCAGAAAAAGGCAACTTTATATGTTCAACGTCAGCTGGAGGAGGTGGTTATCTTGTTGTAGGTCTACCCATTGTTCTCAGTGACTAAACACTACTGATAATGGCAGTTACAATGAAGGAATGCTGTGGGACTTCCCTCATCTCCCAAAGTCCACCATCTGCACGGATTTGACACTACATGCACTGTTGGTCAGGATAGGTCTGTACTTTTAAACTGCTCGTTTGAAACTCTGGATCAAAACTCAGACTTTGCAAGTGATCACACAGTGCCTCTACCCAATACATTCTAATGCCTTGCCTAATTGTACTTCACTTGCTCTGCATTTGTTCCAGTTGCCACAGGAATGCTAGCACAGTTAGCATGGGATGTGCAAGGAAGAGGAAGAAGAGATCGGATTTATACTCCGCCCGAAGGTGTCGCAGAGCGGCTTACAAACACCTTTTCCCTTCCCCTCCCCAGAACAGACACCCTGTGAGGTAGGTGGGGCTGAGAGAGCTCTGACAGAAACTGCTCTTTTTTCAAGAACAGCTCTGCTAGAACTACGGCTTGCCCAAGCTCATCCAGCCAGGTGCAACCTTGAGGTTCGATTCACATATTATGGCAACCTGTATATCCTCCCCAGAGAGGCCTTGCTGTAAAATTACTTGCTGATCAGTCAATGTAGACAATTGCTGACAATAATAAGCTGTTATGTGCTTGAGCCAATCTGGTGTGAGAGCCAGTCTGGTGTAGTGGTTAAGTGCGCGGACTCTAATCTGGGAGAACCGGGTTTGATTCCCCACTCCTCCACTTGCACCTGGCTGGATGACCTTGGGCAAGCCATAGTTCTGATAAGAGCTGTTCTTGAAAAAGAGCAGTTTCTATCAAGAGCTCTCTCGGCCCCACCTACCTCACAGAGTGTCTGTGGTGGGGAGGGGAAGGGAAAGGAGTTTGTAAGCCGCTCTGAGACTCCCTTGGTGTTAAGTCGGTTACTTAACAAAGAGTCAGAGAGTGATTTCAGCAAAAGATCAGCTTTATTCAGCAACTCGTAACTCAACTCCAAACAGATCAACATGAATTGCCAGAACAGCTATAGCATTGAAGCTGTTCCACTTTTAAACTCTCCTGGCTAATGTAGCCACGCCTACTATACAAATACCAACCTATGAGGTTGCAGGGATAAAGTCCAATCACAATAGTTCCCATTCTTGGAACTGGCTGTTGGTGATTGGTCGGCTCTTCCTGGGCTACCAATTACAATTGCGGGATTAGGATCCTAGCCCAGGATGAAAGCTTCACATGGTGATTCAGTGAGTGAGTTCACATACATACATTGTCCGAATGAATACACCACACTTGGGTAGTGAAGGGCGGGGTATAAATCCAATCTCTTCTCTCTTCTTCTTGACTTACTGGTGGCCGTTTAACGGATCATACTCCCCACTGGCTCCCCTTGGTCCCTGACTGCCTAGTCTCTCTGTGGCTGCAGGATAACAGGCCGTGGATAACAGGCCGTGGCTGGTTGGCTCAGGCTGAGTCGGCTGAAATTAAACCCGGCAAAGACGGAGGTCCTGGGCCTGTGTCGGACCGGCCGGGAGTTGGGGCTCCTTCTCCCGACCTTCGGCGGGGTGCCTTTGGTGCCTGTGCGGGAGGTTAGGAGTTTAGGAGTGCTCCTGGACTCTTCACTGACAATGGAGGCCCAGGTGGCAGCCACTGCTAGATCAGCCTTTTACCACCTACGGCTGGCCCGGCAGTTGGTTCCCTATCTCAGCC
>NW_015170281.1:61918-64567 GCF_001447785.1 Gekko japonicus
TTCCCCCAAGAGCGCTGCGATCGGGGAGCCTGGACCTTCTTCAGGTCCCAGGCCCCCGGGATATTAAGCTCACCCAAACCAAGGCCAGGGCTTTTTCGGTGGCGGCTCCTACCTGGTGGAACGAGCTCCCGGTGGAGATCCGGGCCCTGCGGGACCTTGTACAGTTCCGCAGGGCCTGTAAGACGGAGCTCTTCCGCCAGGCTTTCGAGTAGGAGCCGCCGCTGCTGCCACTATACCATCAACGTGGCCGATTTACCATCTGCCCGGCTTGGGGCGGGAGTGGATGCTGCCCTGAATGGGGAATATTACTCTGGCGCTCCTGCCTCTCATACCATCGGCCGCCAGTGAGGGACATCGACCGTCTTGAATTTGAAATGAATTTGTAAAATGAATGTTAAAATGATCCATAGAGCACCTTTTTTTAGTCTGTATTTATTGAGGTTTTAATGTGATTATGTTTTATTACCGGCGTTTGCCACTTGTTTGCCGCCCTGGGCCGTATGGGTAGGGCGGGATATAAATCCCAAAAATAAATAATAATAAATAATAAATAATAAACCTATTCCTTTAGGTACAGACAAAACTGTGCAATGAAATAAGAGAGCGTGCTTTATTTTTGAAACTGCATCGCTTGGTCACATCAGGTTTTTCCTTGGCAAAATCGGAAATTACCCACATTCCCCCCCTCCAGATAATGCCCCCTCCCCTTTGCCAGGCCCTGGAATAATTGTACCCCCTTTGCCTCCTTCTGTCACCATCCTGTTCTGCCACTACCCTGTCTGCAAGACCTCTTTCTGAAGAAATAAACATCTTGTCCTATTTTGGACAGATGCCGTTTGTCCAAATCAGCCTGTGAGGTGGATGAGGAGATTCCCAACAGTCAGGTGGAGTGTCAGTGTAATATCAATAGCCTACCACCCAAAGTAAAAAATTTGCTGCTCTGTTTGATCATAATAATTCATATTAATAATTACAAATGAGGCTAGAAGCTAAACTCTGCCTGGTCACAGCTGTTTTTAGAACTTTAGAGCATTTCCCCTCCCTTCCTGCTGTTTGCTTAATTAGTGGTAATATAAATTTCAACCTCAGAATTAACCATTTGCAG
Source organism: Gekko japonicus (assembly GCF_001447785.1). Lineage (NCBI taxonomy): Eukaryota > Metazoa > Chordata > Lepidosauria > Squamata > Gekkonidae > Gekko > Gekko japonicus. Next base: position 63,024 of record NW_015170281.1, read on the forward strand.
CAGACCATCACATGCTTTACAATAAAGGCAATTTCCTGCCTCCCCCAGCTACTACGAACGGATCTTAATTAGCCAGGCTTGACAAAGCATTTGTCTTGAGCGGCAGTGTTTTGCATCCAGAACGTTAGGGTTGGGTCCTTGGATCCCAGATCCATTTAAACAGTAAGCATGAGGAGCAATTTGGCTCACTTAGAATCTTGGGGGTGGCAAGCACCGGCATTTAGACCCCAAAGTTTGATCATCTGTTTGTAGTATCTAGGTTTGCATTCATAAGTACAAAATGTGCATGGTCTTCCTCTCCAGCAAAGCAAATGTAAAAACAAACAATAACAACGAGAAACAAAAAATCCAGCTCACCATAAAGAAAGGGATTTCATTCATTTTTTTTAAAAAAGAAAATAAAACAAGTCATGTGCAGGGGTCATTTCCTGCAGGAGCACACAGGAGTGGAGATCTGGCAGTAAAGAGCCCAGGGGGTGGGCACATGCAACAAGCCCCACCCCCTGCTCCCAGCAGCCCTCAGTCAGAGCAAGAAGCAGCCAGGTAAGTTGCAGAGCCCCAGCCCCCTGGTCCAAGACAGTCCAGTGGCACCTTTAAGACCAAGTTTTATTCAGGTACAAGCTCTCCCTCCTCTGCGAGGACAGATCTGCACGTCCCCCCCCCAATAGCTAGCAATCCAAAACAGTCCAGTGGAGCCTGAGTGGTGGGTGTTGCCTTCTGACACACTTCCGGTGATGTCGGGTGTGTGGCATATGCAAATAAGTTACAGGAATGAGTTATGCTAATGAGCTCCTGCACCTTTTTTCTACGAAATGACCCCTGGTCATGTGTATAAAGTGTATATTATTTGCAGCATCCCCCCCCCACACACACACACTACTAGACTGCTCCTACCTCATTGGAATGTGTCCTGTTCTGGTGTTTTGCTCGGTCAGAAGCATTCGAAAAAGCTTTATTGCAGCCTTCATGTTCACAGACGTAAGGTTTTTCTCCGGTGTGAGATCTCAGGTGTGTCTTTAAGTTCTCTAGCCGGGAGTAGGCTTTGGAGCAACCTTCAAACTGAAAGAAAACAAATCAGGTGTGTTAGTCTGCTGGAGGCATTTTCCATATCATCTGGTTTTAATCCCCACCTCCTTAAAGAACCTAATTCCTTGAGGGATCTCAGATTTCTTAAGCAGGCTGTAAGGGGAAAGAATTGTTCTACACAATTGATAATCTGAGGAACTGATATAAAGTAGGGGCCTGAATTTTCAAACTCATCCCTCTCTATTTTTGTCAAGAGAACGGCCACCTTAAGGCCACTCCATGCTTGAGAGAACTCTTGTGACAGTTATGCGTATGATGATACTACAGCAGGGTTTCCTCACAGATGAAAACCTTTAAATATTCTTGTCACATGCCCGAGGCCCCTGACTGAGCAGAAATTCCCTGATATTTATGTGTGTTCAACAGGGGTCATTTTATAGAAAAAGAGGTGCAGGAGCTCATTAGCTTAACTTATTAGCATAAGTTATTTGCATATGCCACACCCCCTGACATCACCG
>NW_015170281.1:64712-70562 GCF_001447785.1 Gekko japonicus
CCAACTTATTTGGCTGCTTCTTGCTCCTCATGGCCTGACTGAGGGCTGCTGGGAGCAGGGGCAGGGCTTGTTGCATGTGCCCGCCCCCTGCGCAACTTACTGCCGGAACTCCGCTCCTGTGCGCTCTCGCAGGAAATGACCCCTGGTGTTCAATATGGCAAGAGATGTCATCATTACTTTATGTGTTTGGTGCAGGAATACTATAATACTGGTGTATCTATACAATAATAATGTTTGCCATGTGCAAAGTGAAGAAGCCCTTACAGATAATATGGGACCAGGTGCCATTTGTCTGTATTGAAACATGTCTTTTACTGAGTGAAATTGGTGGTAGTGAAACTTTTCTGAACTAGGTTTTGATAGAAGAGCATTTGTGGAAAACTAAATGATGCAGGGGTTGACATCTACCTATTGCCAGTATCCTAATCTAAATATTGAAAGGGTAGGTATGAAAACTGATGTGTGTCATCTCTTCCCACCACCACCAACTGTATCTAAAAGGTTACCCTCCAGATTCCACACTGGTCCGGGTTGAACCAGGTTCCTTGTTTTGATTTTTTTTAAAAAACAAAGCAAGTGTTGAAAAATCACTGTGCAATGAAACTCAAGAAAGAACTCTCCAACAGATGAGTCTGTCTCTTAGATAATTACAGCATTATGTGGAATCTCTTGATTTGTTTTTAAAAACAAAGCAAGGGTTGAAAAATAAGAACGAACTCTCCAACTGGTGAGTCTGTCTCTTAGATAATTACAGCATTATGTGGAATGAATTCTTTGTTCTGGAGCAAAAACTAACAGCCAAGTAATAATAGGGCCATACATGGCTAGACAGTAACTCTCCAGTTTGTAAGAGATTGCCTCAGTTCCTTGGACTATTGGAATTACCCTACAGCTCTAACAGTACCTAGTGGGTGAAGTAAAAAATGGTAGGTAGATACCATACGTTGTACTAGCTAGGGGAAGGTGGGGAAGGAAGCTTCTTTTGCAGCACTCTTGCTCTATGCTTGTGAGGCTTGTAGTCTAATCTGCGGGAGATGCTTGGCATTCTGGATAAAGTCAACATGTGTTGGGGCATCAGGATTTTACCTTCTTGTTCCAGTCTTTCTTTCTTTGCTGTACCATATGTGTAGTGTTGTATGCATGCACACCCAATGAACACTATTGGGATAAGGCTGGCATACTTCATGGCTAACAGGACCATCAGTGTTTATTAGCCATTCTGGCTAAATGGAATCTTCATGTTCAGAGGCAGCAGTATATCTCTGAAAACCAGCTGCTTGGGGATAACAACAGGGAGAGGTTTTGACCTCTGCGATTCCATCTGTGGGCCTTCCAGAACATCTGCTTGGCCACTGTGGGAAACAAATTGTTGGACTAGATGATCCAGCAGGCTTTTTAGGGGTTTTTTTTTACTATTGGCCATATATGTAGATATTCTAGATTATGGGAAATATATGGAGGAAAGGGTAAGACGGTACAGGCCTACTGCCCTAATAGATAGAGACTTTGCCCAGTTTGTCAAACATGCACACCTTTGTATTTTGACAAAGTTTGGTGTAGTGGTTAAGTGCGCAGACTCTAATCTGGGAGAACCGGGTTTGATTCCCCACTCCTCCACTTGCACCTGGCTGGATGACCTTGGGCAAGCCGTAGTTCTGATAAGAGCTGCACTTGAAAAAAAGAGCAGTTTCTGTCAAGAGCTCTCTCAGCCCCACCTACCTTGCAGGGTGTCTGTTGTGGGGAGGGGAAGGGAAAGGAGTTTGTAAACCACTCTGAGACACCTTTGAGTAGTGAAGGGCGGGGCATAAATCCAATCTCCTCTTCTTCTTCTTTTACAGTATCATTATCTTACCGTGCACTTGTGTGGCTTTTCTCCAGTGTGCCTTCGCATATGTACGACTAGCATGTACTGAGCTTTGAATGGCTTCTGCTCCCGTGTACAGTCTTGCCAGCGACAGACAAACTCTTTCTTCTCCCCATGAATGTGATCATTATTGATGTGCTGGAAGATGAGAAGAGAAGTCAGGTTTTCTAAAAACAAAGCCAGCAATGCTTGCATCACTGTCTCCAGCAAGACTCTCAGAACCTGTAGTACTAGGAAAGGACATTAAGAAGTAACACCGCATCCCTCCAGAGGCTGCAGGTCTTCCTGGATTGCAAAGAGTGATGCATGTTTTTTAAGAGAAACCAAGAGATCTGGAACAGGTATTATAGTACAGCACCCCTCTGAAAATCTCAAGTAGAAATTTTAAATCTTATGTATTTCGGAGATTTCTGTGCCTCTTCATTAGAGTCCTGCTTGAGGTGGCTTACAGTGACAGGTTTCTTTTCAAATGACAAGAGTGTCTCCTAACCTCCTAGCCAGTTTGGTGTAGTGGTTAAGTGTGCGGACTCTAATCTGGGAGAACCGGGTTTGATTCTCCACTCCTCCACTTGCACCTGGCTGGATGACCTTGGGCCAACCGTAGTTCTGATAAGAGCTGTCCTTGAAAAAGAGCAGTTTCTGTCAGAGCTCTCTCAGCCCCACCTACCTCACAGGGTGCCTGTTGTGGGGAGGGGAAGGGAAAGGAGTTTGTAAGCCGCTCTGAGACAGCTTTGGGTAGTGAAGGGCAGGGTATAAATCCAATCTCCTCCTCCTCCTCCTCCTCTTCTTCTTGTCCAGGCCTTGCTCAGAAACTGCTTAGTGATGTATGAAATCTTTGAATGCCAGTGGCTGAATGGCAACAACAGAGGAAGGCTTTCTGTATCCTACTTGAAGGCCTTTTAAGTGCATTTGGTGGGCTGATGTGTAGAACAGATGCTGGACTAGATGGATCATTAGTTTGATCCAGCATGGCTGTTCTTTCTTCTTCTATTTTTATGACAACCCACATGGTCAGAGTAGACAGAGTAGATTTGGGAGATACGGATAACCTATTTATTATACTTCTACCACACTTGTCCTCAGATGATTTCAGTATAGATCCCAGACACTCTCATACTCAGGAAAGTTGGAGGGACAACTTCCTTCAGCATTAGAACAGCATTACATGCTTTCAAACCATATTCTGCAACCCCGTACCCAGAAAAAAAATTGTTAGGGGGCCCCCAAGGGGGCAGTTTAGTACAGTGGAGCTGACTACATCACAGGGTTGTTGTTGTTAGGGAAATATAGAGGAGAGACGTGGCTATGTAAGAGCTGACAGGTAAAAACGCGGGGGAGTCTGGCAAGTATTGCTGAAGGAGCTGGGAGAGCCCCTTGAGACTTTACAGACACAACCTGTTTCCATTGGCTAGCCAGCAGCAGCAGCAGCAGGAAGACAATAACCCCTTAACCCCTGGTGCCAATGGGCTATTCTCCTTGCGTCCCCTTCCTACACCCCCTCCCCACCTTTCCAGGCAATCTGAGAAGAGAGCAAAGGCAGGAACTTTTTTCCTGAACCTCCCAAAGCAGATCAGGCGTTACAATCACACCGACAGCAAGCCAAGCACGGTGATATGTACTTCCCCTCACCCTGCAAGCCAAACAGACACTTCACAGAGAGGGGGAAGGGGGGGAGGCGCAGGTGTTTGGGGAGGGTGCTGGGCACTCATAGGCACCCCATGCGTACAGGCCTGATATTCTAGTTCTTGGAGATGTGTAGGAATGCCCCCTCCCAAAGCAGCTCAGGCGTTACAATCGCACCGACAGCAAGCCAAGCACGGGTGATACGTGCTTCCCCTCGCCCTGCAAGCCAAACAGACACTTCACAGAGAGGGGGAAGGGGGGGAGGCGCAGGTGTTTGGGGAGGGTGCTTGGCACTCATAGGCACCCCATGCGTACAGGCCTGATATTCTAGTTCTTGGAGATGTGTAGGAATGCCCGCCACCCAGGAATCCACTCTAGTATTTCAGTCATTGTGATCACACTTGGGTTGTGTTCAGACTGGCAATTTGACCCAATATAGGCACATTTGACAAATGGAGTAAATCGGCCTGATCACACAGCCACATCTGTCAGGCGTTCCCCGGACATGCTCACCCCGTCAGAGGACAACTTGGAGCCGGGTTAAAAAGCCACCACCTCCGAAGTGGTGTTTTGTTTCCCCACGCATTCATTGCGCATGGACGGATGTCCGAACACGGGGGAGCGCACGCAGAATGAATTTGGCAGTCAGAACCTGCAGATCCATTCTGCCATAAATGGAGTAAATTGGCCTGATCACACAGCCACATCTGTCACGCATTCCCTGGGCGTGCTCACCCCGTCAGAGGACAACTTGGAGCCGGGTTAAAAAGCCACCACCTCCGAAGTGGTGTTTTGGTTTCCCCTGTGGCTGATATATCCCACTACACTTTAACCCGGTTCAATTAGAGGTGGCACCATATCATGCCAAGCCGCCAGTGTGATCACAGCCACTGTGTGATCAGACACCACCGCAGGTGAGTTAGGGATTTTTTTGCCTTTTGTTTCCCATGCGCATAAATGAGGAATTGCACCTCTGCACTGAAGGTTCCCCATGGAGTATGCAGTTATGCCCATACTGCTCAGCGAGGGGAAAAAAGGCACTAACTCCCGATCAGCGTTCCCTCTAAGCTGAGTTAGAGTGATCTAGCTCACAGTTTTTTAGCCTCCGGCTCACAGATTTTTGTCTTCGCTCAGGAAGGAGGGCTCCAGAGCAAACTAATTTACGCAGCAGCCAAATCGCTGGCTCACAACTTTAATGCCAGGAGCTCACAAAGTAGAATTTTTGCTCACAAGACTCCACAGCTTAGAGGGAACATTGCTCCCGATGGCATGAGAGTGTGCTTGAGCGATCAGACAGGGGAAAGTCCATCCGTGGCTAGCCGTGGCTCGTCGGATCCAGTTAGACTCTCCCTGGTGTCTTTTACCTCCGCTGTGGCGGAGCAGCACGGGTTGACGACAGCTGCAGGACCTTTCCCAGATGTTGCTGTCTGATCATGCCCTTTAGCTCTATAAGGCATTCACAGCTATGACAGATCTAAAGGCGCATATGACCGCAGCCTAAATCAAACTTATTGGAGATACATTTAGGTCTCCACTTGTTCATGATCTTGTGTAACCAATTTCTGGCCACTATAATATATAGCAAGGGAAGTACTACGTGTTGCACAAGATCTTGTGCAAGCAGAAGTGCCCTAAGGCTGTTTATGTTTCTGCTTGCTCATGGCTGGAACCAAACCAAAGTCTTTAATTTTGTTCAAAAGCAGTTGCAAGGGGGGGGGGGACGTAAATCAGGATTTTGTTGCTGGGACATGTTTTTTTTTTTAATTTTTTTTTTAACTGTTCCTCTCAGTGCTGTTTCTCAGACAAAACTTCCCCTTTCCCCCAATTGGCTATTAGCCTTGGTAGTGGAAAAAAGACACACAACCTGTCTTTCCCCCCTACAGGGAGAAATAGCGGCTGGGGGTGGGTGGTGGAAGGGCACTTTCTATCTGGGTAATAGCACAGACAGAAAGGGTTTATCCCTCTGCTCTCGTGCCGCATTCCTGATTTACTCACAACTGCTTCTGCAAAAATACCAGGTGCCATCAGGAGGTCCAGCAGTGGGGCCAGGACACTAGAAGCCCTCCCACTGTTGCCCGTCCCAAGAATACAGAGCATCACTTGCCCCAGCCCGAGCGTTGCTATCTATACCTTGTGGCTAATAGCCACAGATGGACCTCTGCTCCATATGCTTATCTAATTCCCTCTTGAAGCTGTCCATCCTTGTAGCCACCACCACCTCCTGTGGCAGTGAATTCCAAGTGTTAATCACTCTTTGGGTGAAGAAGTACTTCCTTTTATCTGCTCTAACCTGACTGCTCAGCAATTTCATTGAGTGCCCTTGAGTTCTTGTATTGTGAGAAAGGGAGAAAAGTACTTCTTTC
>NW_015170281.1:71044-73307 GCF_001447785.1 Gekko japonicus
TTTTTTCACATAACATGTGGGATAAAAAAAAAAAAAAAAACCCCCAGGGGGGGGGGGGTTGAGCCGGGATGCTAGCATCATGGCCCAGAATCATCGTAGTCCAGATCCTAGTCAGGTGATCCTAAGAGCCAATCCAATCCAATTCCATGCTACAAAGTCTACAGATGAGGTGTGCTCCCTTAGTCTCATCTTGTTGCTTAGAGAGGCAACTAGGATACCCCTCGGTGTCACTGGACCACTCCAGACCCAAGTGTCTGTTTGAAGATAGCTTCAGAAGGTAGCCATGTTAATTTGCAGTAGAACAGCCAGATTGAAGTCCAGGAGCACCTCAGAGAACAACAAGGTCTTTGGGATATGAACTTCCATGACTCAAAGCTCCCTTCATCAGATATGAGTTGGAATGGAGATCTTTGAGGCCTTATATCCCAGTCAGAAGGGGGCAAGGGTGTTGCTAAGAAGAAACTCAGGATGCAGAGGTACAATGTACATGGTAATCAGCTTGATTAGAGCAAAGGGGAAATACTTGGGGGCCTAAAATTAGCATCGGAAGCTTATATCCAAATTATCTCTCTTTGCTATCTGCTGTACATGGACAGCTCTCGTACGGTAAAGTATAACTGATTCTGACAAACACTTCGACTCTGAAACCCGCACTGAACATTGTGCCTGGTATCTCAGCCCAATCCTTAGTACAGTCAGGGGAGGAATAAATATGTGGTTTGGAATGAATACTTGCTCTGCAGTATGCTCTGTAGTGAGAAATATTGCATTAACTCCTTGTTACATTCCACATTCTCTGTTTGGCCCTATATGGTCTTCTGTTGCTGCAGAGCTAGGGATGTCAGCCTCCAGGTGGGACCTCGGGATATCCAAAAATGACAACTCATCTCCAAACTACAAAGACCAGTTCCCCTGGAGAAACTGGATGCTTTGGACTCTGTGGCATCATACGTCATTGAAGTCCCTGTCCACCCCGGGCGCCATCCCTATCTCCAGGAGTTTCTCAACCTGGACCTGACAACCCTATGCAGAGCTGAATCTTCAGTTCCTCTTTTGCAGACTCAGGAATGATCAAGCGTTTGAACATTAAGAAGTCTGATAACTGAACTGCTTCTGCAATGTAAGGCATCAAGGAGTGTCCTTTTTGCTAACTATCCAAAATAGTTTTCTTCTCTTACATGTCCAATAGGAAGTCTTAAAATATAACTTCTGGAGGGTATTTTGGATTATGTACTTCTTTTCCTTACTCCACTAGAGTCTGGCATGCAGACTGCAGCACTCTGTACCACTCTGATTAAGGATTTGATTGCTCTTGAGAAGCAACAGTCTGGGGAAAACATACACTCATTAAAACAGTAGTTGTATGCACAATGAGGCATGGTCTCCTGCCTTGTGAATGTCTTTTAAAGTCTTATTTCCACCCAACGCCTTCTTAGGACCACTGCTGTCACCTGTTCAAGGCTCTCCTTCTGTTGCTTGAATTAATTTTGCCAGTTCACTCACTGCGCCATTTTGGGGAGAGCTGGAGGCTGACAGTCACTTTCAACTATATCCAGGGGTCATTTGGGGCCGGAGTGAGCCGGAGCAGCGCTCCGGCAGCCCAGGAGCAGGCACAAATAGCAGTGGCAGCAAGCCCTGGCCCCAGCTTCCAGTGGGCTTGTAGAGGAAGTGAAAAGAGAAGGGGTTTAAAGCAGCAGCACGATCTCGTATTGTATCCTATGGCCCCATAGAATACAATGGAAAGATCATGCCGCTGCTGCGGTTTGACTCTAGAGAGAAGGGGTTTAAACTTTAAACCCCTTCTCTTTTCGCTCCCCCCCCGCCTTGGCAGGCTGGCTGGGGAAGGGAAGGGGAGGCTTTTGAAGATGCCTCCCCCCCTTTTGCTTCCCCTTCTGACACACTTCCGGTGATGTCCGGGGGCGTGATGTATGCTAATGAGTTTTGCTAATAGGTATGCTAATGAGCTCCTGCACCTCTTTTTCTACGAAGTGACCCCTGACTATATCATTTACTGCCATGGCTTGTTGAGACCCCAGTGGGGCTGCTCTTTGAAATGTTTACCTTCAAAGGAACTCAGAACAGTGTACATGGGGTTATTCTATTGTTCCCTCTTCATAACAACCCCGTGAGATAAGGTAGGCTGCGAGACAGTGACTTGCTGAAAATGATCCCGCAAACCCCAGGACTAAACAGGCAATTGAATGGAGGTCACCTTAAAACCCAAGACTCTGACCACTATATCACACTGGCTTTCACACTCTTT
>NW_015170281.1:74163-77643 GCF_001447785.1 Gekko japonicus
TGCGGAAAACGACGGAGCCAAGCCAGAAGACGTCTATACCGGGCAGTGACGGCGCGTGCAATTAAAAATGAATATATGTTGTCTTCCCTATCCCCTACAAACATTGTTAGTCCCCTGTCTATACTGAGTAACTGTACATCGCTTTGAGCCCACTGGGGAAAGCGATTAATAAATGGAAAGTATTATTATTATTAGTAGTAGTAGTAGTCATGCCAGCCACATGACCACGAAAAGGTCCTTGGACAGCGCTGGCTCTTAAGCTTGGAAACAGAGATGAGCACCACATCCCTAGAGTCGGATTCAACTGGCTTTCAGGCAAGGGAAACCTTCAATATCTGCTTCAATATGCAGAGATCTCTACAGATGAGTAGCTTGCCTCACAGAGGCAGTGCTCATATGGAATGATTTCAAATTACTGCCATATGGGAAAAACAGAGGTAGTGCTAATGGAGAGCAAGATCTAGCAGAGGCCCCACTGAGGTAAGAACATGGCCCAGCTCCCCTGGGCTACCACGGGTGCGTTGCTGTTTGTGCAGGGTCCAGACATGGTATAAGAAGGAGGGTACCCATGATATTCTGCTGTTTATTTTATTTTATTTACATTATTTATAGTCCACCTTTCTCACTGAGAACCAGTGTCTAAGTCACAGAGTAAGTCAAACACGATCAACAGGATGGGACACCCAATAAACGACACAATAAGGATTGGATTGCAGGGATCTGAAAACAAGCAGAAATCTGGAACAGAGCTGAAACAAAGCATAAGCATTTAAACATGACATGTTAAACGATGCAGAAATTACACAGTGGTGTCAGGGTCCTTAGCCAGGGTACGCAACACAGGGCTTCATAAGAAGATAACTTATTGGTAAATCCAGTACTAGAGACATGTGTACAGCTTGTGTCAGAAATGGCCGCCAATACTAGGGCCTCTGACTTATACTAGAATCAAACATCCCCCCGGTAAGCATGAGCCAATGGATACATCTTGCGCACGTGGGCAAAAGCAAGCAGGCAAAGCAAAAGCTGTTAACTTTCCCAGCCGAGAAAACTGCAGCTGGAGCATCTACAAGGTCAAGCATAAGATAGCAAACAGTCGGTAAGCCAGGGAGAGCTGAGACAGAAAAACGGGAGGGAACCCCTCCACATTCCACTCCAATGACAGGGCTACCTGACATCTGGGAGCATACTTACACCAAAAGACAGTACACAGTAATATAGTGCACGGTACTTTACTAAAGTATCTTTGCAAACCATTTTGTTACAGTACAGCCTGTTACCCATGTTAAAAAAAGCCCTTCTGAATAATTCAGTTTTGCATAACTTGTGGAAAGCCAGAAGAATGGGAGATTTCCTAACCTCATCAGGCAGGCCGTTCCATAAGGTGGGGGTTCAGAAACATGTGAAGGTATCTCTTCTTTTCCTCTGAGGTGTGGCTGTTCACTGCACCCTGAGCATCACATCAGTCATTACGGTTTGGCAGGGCATGTTTTCCTGGTTATGCTCAAGTGTACAAAACCCCCCACATGTATAAGATGTGATCTCAGGCAACAGAATTTTCACATTCTTAACTGCTAGGTTCTGAGAACAATACAAAATAATTCATCAAAGGCTTTCCTGTAGCTAAATTCTTCTGGGAGTTTGACCTGATTTGCCAGGTTTTACTTCTGTTGTGCCTTGTGACCACATTTAATGGTTCACAGTGTGGATTCTAGCCACAGAGTATCTTGATCGGAAGGCAGGACGAAACCTCAGATTTATGGCTTGTGTCTTTTTGACATTACTTACATGGACGAGCTGATCCTGAGTGTCGTACTCCTTTGCACATCCTTCCCAGTGACAGTTGGTTTCATAAATAACTTCAGGCTCCTGTTTGCATTCGTCCTTATCAAGTTCTTCTTTCAAGTCTGTCAGATGCTCCTGAAAGATACAAAACACTCTGTGTAAGATGGACTTGTTTTGCTCGAACCCCTGAGTCACCCATAGATGAACTCGTGGGCACTCCATGAAATTGCTGAGCCGTCGGGTTAGAACAGATAAAAGGAAGTACTTCTTCACGCAAAGAGTGATTAACACACAGAATTCACTCCCACAGGAGGTGGCGGCGGCTACAAGCATCCACGGCTTCAAGAGGGAATTAGATAAACATATGAAGCAGAGGTCCATCAGTGGCTATTAGCCACAAGGTATAGATAGGAACTCTTGTGCTGGGGCAGGTGATGCACTGTATTCTTGGTGCTTGGGGGGGGGCAACAGTGGGAGGGCTTCTAGTGTCCTGGCCCCACTGCTGGACCTCCTGATGGCACCTGGTATTTTTGGCCACTGTGTGATACAGAGTGTTGGACTGGATGGGCCATTGGCCTGATCCAACACTGGCTTCTCTTATGTTCTTAGATGGTAGGTGCAAGTGAAGAATGTAAGAGCCACAGCACGGAAACAACAGAGCAGTCCTAATAAGTTTGAACAGATTTGCATAGAAACATAACTGCATGAGGAGTTCATCATTAAACGCAGGCCAGGCAACTGAACCCATGCCTGGTTTCTTGTATAAAAGGCAAAGTTATCCACAAAGCAGAAACTGTACATGAAATTAATCACTAATTAGCACGTTCAAAATATTCACAAATCACACCAAGTTAATATGGTTTTTACAAATCTGCAAAACTTTATATCCAATATTAAAGTGCATATAACCACAAAGTATGGAGCTGCGGTGGCTCAAGTGGTTAAGATGCTGAACTGCAGGCTGTGGAAGGTCAGTAGTTCAGCAGTTCGAGACCCAGGGTGCCGCATGATGGAGTGAGCTCCCATCTCTGGTTCCAGCGCCTGCCAACCTAGCAGTTCGAAAGCAAGAAATTGCAAGTAGATAAATAGGTACCACTTCGGTGGGAAGGGAACAGCATTCCGTGCACCTTGGTGTTTAGTCATGCCGGCCACATGACCACGGAAACGTCTTCGGACAGCGCTGGCTCTTCGGCTTTGAAACAGAGATGAGCACTGCAACCCTAGAGTCGGATTCGACTGGCTTTCGAGCAAGGGAAACCTTTACCTTTACTTTAACCACAAAGTACAAAACTAAATGTGAGACTGATTAAGGATGATGGCCTAAGGATATGCCTAAGAGTCACACACTGTTAAACAGAGGACACGCTACAAGACGACACAATCCAATCTGAAAGTAGGTCCCAATGATATCTTCACGCAATGGCTAGCTGCAAATAAGTCACGTTCTGCCCTGCGGCTTCTTCAAAAGCAGAACCGGGCAAAAGATATTCTGGAAATCTGCTGCTAACAACTGCTGCTCCTCTTCCTTGTGAACACTGCATACCGAAAGCACTAGATCTGGGAATCCAGCCTCCAAAGATTCATTCCATATATGGAGCATATGAACTTGCCTTACCACTCTGATCATCTTCAGAGGCCCTAGTTTGGCTGCCCTCACTATCTGAGGCTAGACTGGTGTCAACCTTCTAGGTTGTG
>NW_015170281.1:77812-109792 GCF_001447785.1 Gekko japonicus
AAAAATTTATTCATGCATAAGCTTTCATGAGTCAGAGTTCACTTTATCTTAGGCATGAACTGTACATCTGTAGCAATTTATTGTCATGCCTGCCCCTGCTGATGACCCTGATGAGGCACCTGCCAGTACCAGCCAGGAGCATGTGGAATTGACACCACATGCTCCTGAGGAAAGTGCTGCAGCAGAGACTTATAGACAAAGGCTGGCTCCTGTGGCTGAAAGCTCCCTAAGTGATGAGGAGGATAGAGCCTCCCAGGAAACACCTGCACGGGATCAGGCTTTGCCGCAGCACAGAGATTCCTCGCCCGATTCACCACCAGCTGTGACCAGGCTCCGGAATCAACGGAGACAGGAGCTGAGAGATCGACGCCGGAATGCACGCATGCGTGGAAGACGATCTCTCAGCCCTGAGTATTGACTGGAGCTTGACCTCGCTCCCTGCCAGCTAATGAGGTAATTAGCCAGCACTGTATATCTTCAAGTCTGTTGCTGGAAGGAACTTGTGCTGGCAAACGTCTTTTGACAGGACCTACTCCGTGTATCTCTGCTTCAGAACTCTTGTCGTCTTGATCCTCGGCTTTTGACCCTCGGCTTCGTTGACCCTGCTATCGTCTCTGACTCCTCTGGCATCGTTTGGATTTATGGACATTGAACTCTGGTATGTCTGACCCTGGCTTTGGATTCTGATTTAAACCTGTTTGAACTTTGCTGCTTGTCTTACTCGGCTTGACTTCGGACTGCTCTTGGACTTTGCTTACTTGCATCACGCCCCCTGGCCCTGCCGTGACATTGATAACTTAGCATATAAAACTCCAATATTTGAAAAAATAGAATTTAAACGTTACAAAGGACTTTTCCCCTTACAAGCAAAATTGCAGATATACTCAGTATTTGAGAAAAAAACCTGCAAGCTGATGCAACCTAAACTGCCTTAGCACATGTACCTTAATTTTTGCTATCTGAATAGAGAGAGCTCAGTTCTTAATGGAAAGTTCAGAGTTCTTCTTGGAGGCTTTGGTGCAGTTTCTGCTCCACCTTGTTTTTAAAAGCATTTCACTCATTTCACTCACCCAGTACTTTCACATTTTTTCCAATTTTTTTCCGCCAGTTTTGAAAATATTTATTGTGATTTCAGATACAGTACACCGTTGCTTTGATATATCTTAATCAAAAGAATCCACCATATAACATATTGTTCAATTCACCATGATAATCATTAAATGATTGTATTCAACATTTTTCTAGCCAGCTGTACAAACTAAACCAAGATCCCTCAAATATTTCTTGACTTTTCCCCTGTAAAATCAATGTAAGCTTATCCATTTCGGCTATTCCTAATAATTTTGATATTAGTTCCTCCTTTGATGGAATTTTCTCAATTTTCCAATATTTGGCAATCATAATTCTAGCCACTGTTAATATATGAATTATCATATATAAGTCTGATTTTTTATATATCTCTGAAATTACATTCAATAAAAATACTTCTGGTTTAAATGGTATTTTTAAGTCTATTATTTCTTGTATCATGTTCTGAAGTGACAACCAATATTTTTTTGCTTTAGCGCACATCCACCACATCCACGTTTCCGGATTTTGTTTACATTTCCAGCAATGACTGGACATGTTTGGATAGCATTTTGCTAATCTGTTTGGTGAGATATGCCATCTGTGGAATATTTTGTATACATTTTCCTTATAAAATGTTGCCCTGGTAATTTTTATGTTGATTTTCCAAATTCTTGCCCATTGGTCTAAATCTATGTTATAGCCTATATTCTGTGCCCAAGTTACCATAGTTGCCTTAACTATCTCATCTTGCATAATTGTTTCTAACAAAAAAGCATAGTTTTTGCATTAATTTTTCCTCTGTAACCAGCCAAATTTTATCTAAATCCATTAATTTCTCATAAAAAACATTCTTTTTATCTTTTTTAAATCTTGTTTCCAATTGTAATCTCTCCCACCACATCAGGTTTGTATTTTGTTCTTGTAATTCAGCAGTTGATTTTAAATTGTTATGGCTATCCAGCAAATCTTCCTATCTCCATAAAGGATACTTCATATATAAAGTGGGTTTTATAAACGTTTCCAAAGGAGATACCCACTTTGGTATTTTTGTATAATGTAGCTTCTTAACCTCTTGCCATGTTTGCAGTAATGAACTTCTAAGGAGGTGTTGATTAAAATATTTGTGTACTTATACCATAGGAAAGCATGCCACGCCATTAATAAATTGTGGCCTTCTATTTTCCAAAGTTACCCAATCTCTAATCCACATCATTTATGTTGCTTTATAGTATAGAAACCAGTTAGGTAATGCAAACCCCCCTCTTTCTTTCTTATCTTGTAGAATTTTCCTTTTAATCCTAGGTCGTTTGGTTTGCCAGATAAATTGTCCTATAATTTTATCTATATCTGCTGACTTTCTGTAAATTTCTTGCAACTGTATTTTTTAAAATAGTTTTTTATCTCTTGTTGGTCTTGTTCCTTTTGTTGATATAGATTCTTGTAGAAGTTCTCTATAATGTTCTAGAGGTCTCTAGAGATATATTTCTCCTCTCCTTGTTCATTTCTTAGTGATTTAATATATCTTTTCTCCCTTTCCTTTCTTATTTTATAAGCTAGTCATCTTGTTGGCTTATTTGCATTTTCAAAGTAATATTGCTTCGTATATTCAAGTCCCCCCCCAGTTCATGTCAAAAGGCAGTTTAATTGATGTTGCAGGTTCTTTAGCTTAATTCTAGTACTTTCGGAATAGGACGTTGTTTTCATCTTAAGCTCTTCTTTTTTAATTTGCTTTTCAATCTGTTGATACATAAATTTTCTTTTGTTTTCTGCACCATGCATCTTGGTTAATAAAACATCCTCTTGCAAAGCCCTAAAAGGCATCCCAGACTATATCAAAAGAAATTTTTGGTTGGGTATTACATTAAAAAAATTAAACTCAGCTTTGGTTTCCTTAACAAATGTTTCATCTTTTAATAACCATGTATTTAGGGACCATCTAGTTTTCTTCTAAATATCTTGCAATATCAACATTAAAGGGTTATGATCTGCAAAGGTAGTATCTCCACTTCAAGCAACTCGCTAATCATACTTGTCAAGATCCATGCCATATCCAGACTCGACCATGATCTATGTCTTGCCGAATAGAAAGTATAGTCCTTTGAATTTATATTCCTAGTTCTCCATAAATCAATCATGTTATATTCTTCTGCTAGTTGGAGAAAAGTTTTTGGTAACTCATTTCCTCTTTTATTTCCTCCTAGTTGCCTTTTCCTATCTTCTTATCAAATATCGCATTATAGTCCCCTACAATACAAAGCTCTTCAAAAGTTTGTTTTGACATGGCAGGCAAGGCGGGATATAAATCTAAAATAATAAATAAATAATACATAAATAAAATATCATAGAATCTTTCTTGGTTCTGGTTTGGTGCGTAGATATTAACTATTAAAGTTGATTTAGCCTGTCTTTGGATTCGTACCATAAGAAGTCTGCCATCTTCAGATTCAAATGCCAGTTCAGGATGTAGATATTCTTGTATGTACATTACTACTCCCCTTTTTTTCTTTTGCTCATCTGATGATGCAAAATATTTCCCGAGTCTCTTGCATTCCAAGTATTTTTGTTCTTCTCTTTTAATGTGTGTCTCTTGGAGGCATACGATGTCTGCTTGTAGTTTCTTAATTTGTAAAATAATAATTCTTTTTCGATACTATTTTAATTTTTTTTACTTTCCATCTCTCTTCTCTTTTAGTTCTTCTGCTTTATTTCTTTGTTGTTGTCTTGTAACTACTTGTAAAGGAAACTTTTTCCATTTTTTTCTTCCTCTGTTTTTGTCTTTTTCATTAACGCCAGTGGCCCCTTTCTCCTGTAACTCTTCTTCCTGCATTCCCATTTCTCTCCCATATCTTTCCAGGAGATCACCTATTTTGAATGTCGAGTTAATCTTTTGTCTTTTACCCACATACGTAAATAGTACGACTTCTGGGATCAACCATCTATATGTTATACCATTCAATCTCAACAAGTTCATGAGTGTAGTACAGTCTTAACGCTTTTATCTTACACTCCAAGGAACATCTTTTAAAATCTTAATTTCTGTCTCTTGAATACACAATGTGTTTTCGTTGGCTGCTTTAAGGATCTTACCTTGCATTGGTTTTTTGTAGAACTTGACATGCACTTCTCTAGCAAGCTTATTCTTTCTTGTGTATGTCGAATTTCTCCTAAATACAACTTCCATTTCATCGGATATTTCCTTGTCTGATCCTATTCCTAGCTGCTCGGCTAGCACCTGAACCATTCTTTCTTTTATATTTCCATCTTTATTTTCTGGCACATTTTGAAACCTTAATATATGCACAGCTTTTTCCATCTCAAATCTTATCAAAGTTTCTTCCATCTCTTCCTGTCTTACACTTATATTCTGTATTTGTTGCTCCACTTCTTTAAATTGCCCATCTTATTGGTTGATGCTGTCACATTCGCTATCTCTTGTTTATTCTCCAACAGTTGTTTTTTAATTTCTTGTTTCCATCGTTAATTTTTGTGTGAGTACGTCTATTTTCCTTTCTATAGGCTCCATGGCTTTGGCTATAAAGGAAGGTAGGGTATTTTCTACTATCGTTATTTATTGCTCACACAAAAATTTCTTGAATTTAGGTCTGAAAATCTTTTTTGTTCATCTGTGCCAAGTTCATTGCAGCAGCCTTCACTTGCCCAGGAGAGGGTATGCATGTCCTTCTACTTCCTGTAGACATCTTTTTCTTGTTGTTATTTGTTATTATTCTGAGGGTTTTTTTACGTTGGTTTAACTAACTTTGACTTATTTGCATTAAGCTATATTATATACTATATCTAATTTTCCCTTTCTAAACCCTATTCCTAACTAGCTGACTACATCTGCCTAAGTCCTAACTTATCTCTAATCTCTATATCAGCTATCTAGAGCAAACTCCTACATCCCTTCTTAAACACAAAACAGTTATTTTTATTCCTATCACCATAAACTATAGCACAATAAGCAAATAAACTGTCTGTTTTATGCCAATAAAGGTAATGTATTTGTTTGTGAAATCAACTGTCTGTCCTCTTCTGTTCTTCTTTTCTCTCTGCTTCTTCCCTCTTCCTTCTTCTTTCTTCCCCTCTCTCTTCTCTTACACGGTCCAATGTTTCAACAGCCCGTATGTGACATTTTTTTCCAATTTTTCCATTGGAAACCCAAACCCAAAATATTTCTGGGCATTTATGCTTCTATCCTGATCCTTTTTATATCAATTTTTTTCTCAGGATCTTCTAGGGAACATTTTTGTACATAATACTTTGCTATTTAATACTAAAAGTTTGGAGGAGGGGGAAAGTACTTCATAAAGCATGTGTTATTTTATAATTCAAGCAGCTGGGGTGATTTCACGTGCTGTGTGTGACTTTTATATACATTTTTTAAAATGTTACAAGAGAAAGTTTGGTGCTAATTAGCATGCAATTGCCTACTTCTGCCACAGGATACTTGGAAAAAGTTATGGGCTTATGCTCTAGGAAAGGGAGAAACCTGACAAATATGTACATAATCCTGTACGTTGTTCCCTGATCCCCGGGAGAAAGGTGGTGGGCAAATGGAAAGGCATGGTGAGCAGCGATAAGCAAACAGAACAGAAGAAACAGGGAAGGTATCCCCCACCCTCCTTAGGCACCAGCCCCAGTCTTGTAATCTCCAAACACTTGCCTAACAATCTTTCCATCTCTTGGCGGATGCCAGAAGGAATAGATTTTGTACCAGTCACATTTTCTAGTACATATTTCTATCTGCATCAACCCACCCACAGTTCATTTTCATTAAAACAAAAAACAAAACATTCCTCAGGGACTAGTTATCTACAGAGTCATTACAACGAGGCAACGTGTTTATAAATATACACTAGGAATAAGGCCTGTTGTGGAAATAAATAAAACAAGCTCTAGAAAGAGGCTCTGAGTGGGTTTCCCAGCCTTGGGCAATCAGCATCAGTTTGCTGTAACGAACTCAGCAGGGTATAATGACCCAGAGTCCACCGTTTTCTCCAGGAGAACCGATCCAGGAGAATTTCCCAACCTGGAGGTGGCAACCCTATCTCCTTCCCAGCCAACCATCAACTTACTTTCCATCTCCTCCCTCCTCTCTGCAGCCTCTGCCTAGGAAAAGTATAATCTTTCTTCACACTGGGGACCAAAGCAGCTCACACCATTCTCCTCTACCCCTTTCAATCTGCACAACAACCCTATGAGGTAGGTTAGGCTGAAAGTCTGTGAGTGGTCTGAAATCACCCAATCAGTTTCCACAGGAAGAACCTGGTTTGAAGTGCTAACTGCTGTGTCACACTGGCTGTCACAGGGGGTCCACCTCAGCAAAGTATAATGACACAGTCTACTATTTTTTCCAGGGGAACTGATCTGTGCCATTTGGAGAGCAGTTGTAATTCTGAGTGATCTCCAGGACTCACCTGGAGATTGGCAGCAATGGTTCCCCAGGAGAAAATAACTGCTTTGGAGGATGGGCTCTAAGGCATTCTATTCAGCTGAGGCCCCTCCCCCAAAACCTGGCTTCCTTAGACTCTACCACAAAATCTCCAGGAATTTCCCAACCTGGAGCTGGAAACCCTAGTCAGAACTGGCCCCAATGAGTTCCCCACAAAGGCCAAAATAGGCCTGGAAAGGTTCCCCCCTCCTGTGGTTGCCCAGAACACCCCTGAAATGCTGTTGCTGAGAGACATGGAATCCCCAGGACTACCTTCAGGGGGGTGGGTTTGGAGATTTCCCTGGAGGAGGGGGGAAATCAGCGTCCCTTGTGCTCACAGAATCTAGGTGGGATCGAAGCCAGGAGAGACTACGTTTTTTGTGTGTCCAAGAGGACAGAGTGCCGCAAATCCTTCAGCCAAAGCAGGGCTAAAGCAAATCTTTGCTACGTCTTCATGCTTGGTTCAGTTTTGCAGAAGCAAGCCAGCCTTGAGGGTTCAGGCCAGGCCTAGACTTTTGCATCTATTTAAGCAAACAAACAAACAAACAAAAAGGCAATGCAGCTGAGAAGCTGTGGGTTCTTTCAAATTTAGGACAATTTTAAACATTATATGGTGACAAACCTGGTTTGTCACCAAGCCCTGTTCACAAGTTAGAGTGAACGCACATAGAATCTATGTTACAAGGTACTGATGATTTTTCCTTATACATGCTTTCTCTAATTCTCATATTACATTCAGTGTATGTACAGCTGCATGTGTCATTGACACCCCATGTTCACCCAGGTAATAGTCTCCAATTTCATTAGGAAAGTAAATGTTCATTGGCTCTTTCTTATGAACAGGTATATGAACATACATTCAGTCTGTATGTGTGTTTGGTATAGCATGTGAACAGGTCTAGAACCTCAGCCAGTTGTGACTTCCTGACAAATGCCCCTGGATGATGCATGCATTTGAACAAATATTTACACAAACAAATAGGACAGATACATGCATTTGAATTGTTACATATAAAATATCTTCACCGTAAAGCTAAAATATGCGACTTGTGAAGCAGCTCTCTTTTTTTTTTTTACAAATACACTTAGGACCTGGATATGGAATTAACTGAAAGCAAGAGTCATAATGCTCCTTTGCTCAACTAATAACCAGCCTTAAGAGAAGTGGGAGGTTCTTTCCCCTAGCCTCTCAGTGTAAGAGACTGCTATCTCTGACCTGATTAAGTAAGGAGTAAAACAAGTTGGTTATTTCATGTCATGTGTTTTCTGCCATTGTGTGCCGAGGTGTTCCTAAACCCAAAGCTCTGGAGAGATGCCTCTTTGCCCTAACTGTGCTGACTACAGCATGTTTATCTTTCCCAGATATGCTATCTTCATCAATTTTACCAGCCCCCTGATGATAGCACATGTTGCTGTCCCCATGCATCATGCCGAAGCCCGCTTCTGAACTGGAGCTAGAAGAGGAATTTGTCATAAACTCTTCTGTTGGCTTGACAATAGCATAGCCTCATATTTCATGAAAATGAAGTGCCCGGAGCACTCTGGATAGTTTACCGTTGTGATAAAGGACGGTCAGATAGATACTGTCAGCCATTAAGCAGTTTGGAAGTGTGCAGTTCCGACAGGAACACAGAAGCCGGTGGGCCCTTCGAGGTGTCAAATGCTGTGTCACCAAGGTAAAGGATGCTGCTGGGAGCAATTCCTTTCTGAACAGGGACAGCTCCCTTCTGGAGAGATTCCTACCTACATGCAAGATCTCCTCGTAATCTATGTCTGCTCTGAGACTCTGTTGCTGGTTGCTTTGCTGTCTGGAGGTGTCAAACATCATTTTTAAAGGTACTTTGATGAAATACAACATTTCTGCTGAAGCTAGCAGGTGGATTCCATGACCCAAGAACCCACAGAATGTCTCACTCAAATCACTCATAGAAACCTGCACCTACCCATCATGCTGGGACTTTGGGTAGGACATCTGTTACCTTGAGAAGTCTGAATGTAAACTTTCCCACCCATAAATTTTGCTCCTGCCAAAATAAAGAAACCTAAACATCTTTCAGTGTGCAGGCTTGCTACATTTTTACAGGAGAGGAGCTGCAGTCTCAGCTATATATCTCCTCTTGGAGCTACAGTGAAATGACCACATCCAGTTTTTCATACTGGTACTGTCTCCTGAATGGTAAAGGAACCCAAGGCCCTCACAAAAGTACCTTCCTCCCTGCCCCATTGCATGGCAATTTCTAAGCACAACCCCACCTAGAAGAAGAAGAAGAGATTGGATTTATACCACACCCTTCACTACCCAAAGGTGTCTCAGAGCGGCTTACAAACTCCTTACCCTTCCCCTCCCCACAGCAGACACCCTGTGAGGTAAAAGAAGAAGAAAAAGAGATTGGATTTATACCCCGCCCTTCACTACCCAAAGTGGTCTCAGAGCGGCTTACAAACTCCTTTCCCTTCCCCTCCCCACAACAGGCACCCCATGAGGTAAAAGAAGAAGAAGAAGAGATTGGATTTATACCCCACCCTTCACTACCGAAAGTGTCTCAGAGCGGCTTACAAACTCCTTTCCCTTCCCCTCCCCACAGCAGACACCCTGTGAGGTAAAAGAAGAAGAAAAAGAGATTGGATTTATACCCCGCCCTTCACTACCCAAAGTGGTCTCAGAGCGGCTTACAAACTCCTTTCCCTTCCCCTCCCCACAACAGGCACCCCATGAGGTAAAAGAAGAAGAAGAAGAGATTGGATTTATACCCCACCCTTCACTACCGAAAGTGTCTCAGAGCGGCTTACAAACTCCTTTCCCTTCCCCTCCCCACAGCAGACACACTGTGAGGTAAAAGAAGAAGAAGAAGAAGAGATTGGATTTATACCCCGCCCTTCACTACCCAAAGAAGTCTCAGAGCGGCTTACAAACTCCTTTCCCTTCCCCTCCCCACAACAGACACCTGTGAGGTAAAAGAAGAAGAAGAAGAGATTGGATTTATACCCCACCCTTCACTACCCAAAGGTGTCTCAGAGTGGCTTACAAACTCCTTTCCCTTCCCCTCCCCACAACAGGCACCCTGTGAGGTAGGTGGGGCTGAGAGAGCTCTTGACAGAAACTGCTCTTTTTTCAAGAACAGCTCTTACCAGAACTACAGCTTGCCCAAGGTAATCCAGCCAGGTGCAAGTGGAGGAGTGGGGAATCAAACCCGGCTCTCCCAGATTAGAGTTCGCGCACTTAACCCACTACACCAAAGTGGTGTACACAGCAACCATCCATTCACAAGCCTGACTACAGACCCATATGGACCATGGAGAGCAGCAATCTGAATACCATTGCACTGCAGAGAGTGACTATTGACTAGTCTCAGGTGAGTCAAGTAAAGAGCAAGCCAAATCAGGTGCTGAAGGGAAAGGTAGAACACCCCCTACCCAAGTCACTCACCATTCTGACCTCAGGGAAAAAACCAGGTATGTCAGTCAGTCACTCTTCGGCCTACTTTACACACTGTTTTCGCAACAGACCTGCTGCTCTCCACTGTGGTTAGCTCTTCCATCACAATGCACCACACAGATACTTGTTGTTAGCAACTCTGATGGAAGTGTAGTTTTGGGATGGGAAGTATTCGTGTGATCCAAGCAACCTGGGAAGGGGGGGCAGGGAGTGAGCAATACCTGAGTTCCATCTGAGCTAAGTTTTATGTTCCTCTTCCTGCAGGTACTTACAACTTGGGCAGAGGTGTGAGACCTCGGGCATGAGCTGAAAGGCAAGAGCCAAAGGGTACTGGACCTTTGGCTCTTAGCCCTGTGGCTCATGGCATGGAGCCTGTGTTAGCCAGACTCAGTGAGCAGGACCAGCCTGTAATCTCATTCTTTTTCTGGTTTATTCTATCATTGTATTTATTCATTTTTTTGTTGAGTCACTTTGAAGAGAAGAAGAAGAGACGAGATTGGATTTATACCCCACCCTTCACTACCCAAAGGAGTCTCAGAGCGGCTTACAAACTCCTTTCTCTTCCCCTCCCCACAACAGACACCCTGTGAGGTAAAAGAAGAAGAAGAGATTGGTGGATTTATACCCCGCCCTTCACTACCCAAAGGAGTCTCAGAGCGGCTTACAAACTCCTTTCCCTTCCCCTCCCCACAACAGACACCCTGTGAGGGAGGTGGGGCTGAGAGAGCTCTGACAGAAACTGCTCTTTTTCAAGGACAGCTGTGCCAGAACTACGGCTTGCCCAAGGTCACCCAGCAGGTGCAAGTGGAGGAGTGGGGAATCAAACCCGGTTCTCCCAGATTAGAGTCTGCGCACTTAACCACTACACCAAACGGGGCGTAGTCCTTTGGGTCCTTTTGAGGAGAAAGGTGAAATATAAATGCCACAAATAAATAAACTTCCAATTCAACCTCCTAATCTACAATGAAGGAAATTTCATAGGAACATGGTGTTATTGTGCCCAGCAGCTTATTTCTAGTTTTGGTAGGGCCTGATGTCCTAGTGGAAAGGAGAAAACCAATGATCTTGGACACATGGATGAGTGAGAAATCAGTCCAGTCACTGGACTGAAATGCATCCAAATAAATGTAACTGTGAAGACTGGTGACATCCATGTTTACATGGCAACAAACATGTCATACTAGAAGTTTGCTGCCTTATTAATGTGTGTGGAGAAGAGTGAAATTAATAGCATCTCCTGAACAGTTAGCTGATAGTGTTAACATTCAGTGTGAGTGCTAGAGACAAGATTGCAGTGAAGGAATTACCTGAGTAGGTGGGGAAGCTGGTGGCAGGGTTTCCATTTCAGTCTTGACTTTGCTGCGTTTGTTAATCACTGGATTGACAGTGCTGCTAACAGCTGACTCGCTGCTCTGCTTGCGCTAAGGAAACAAAATGAATGGGAGGATTCTGAGGTCATATCAAGATTTTCAAAGAAATGTAGCCCTGTTGCCAACATTTCCCCACAATATAGCGGAGTTAAAGAACTACTAGTAAGTGCTGTAGATTTGATAGGTCAGAAGAATTCATTCAGTAGATTTTTGCTGTTCTTCAGTAGGAATTTATCCCAGTGAGCAGAGTGATATTTGAAAACAGCTGCCCTGATCCTCCACTATTTATGTTTTTAAAAACCTGTGACTAATTATAGCATAATGTAGATGGTGGTGATCACTTGAACAGACATCACACTGAAAGCAAAGCAGTGCAGATAGACAGTGGCTATAGGTGGACGAACATCCGCAGGAGCATGTGGATGTGCAAATATACCTGAGGTCTAGAAGCCAAGGAAAATTTTCTCCTCAGTTTTTAAAACTGAGTTCTCCTTCTGGATTGGAGAATAGAAGAAAAATTTTTGCATTCATAAGCTTACTTCAATTCTTTTTTTTATTTTCTTATTTTATTTTCTACTTTATTTTATTCATGTATTTATTTTTTTATTATGGTGGTTATCAAAAAGACTAATGATGTGTTTGTGGGGGGGGGGTAAGCCTGCCACATTTCACTGCTATCTTGATTGGGGAAGATTGTTCAGCTTTGTTCAGCTTAAAAACATCTATGTACATTCCTACCGCTATTTGAAAGATTTTGTACCCCTTTAATGTAACATATGTGTACCTGGCAACATACTCACTTGAGCTTGCTGTCCCATGCACAAATGGATCATGGGAGTAGTCTCGTGAATTTTTCCCAGTAAGTTCCTGGCACTCAAGCTCACAAGCTCAAAATTTGAGCTCACAGATGCTAGTTTGTTTGCATGAAGGGTACAAACATGTTTTCTTTTTCGTCCAAATAATTTTTATTTTCAAGACAAACAAACATAAAATGGGTACATTAACACGTATCATTTTGATGTAGTCAGTTTGGTGTAGTGGTTAAGTGCATGGACTTTAATCTAGGAGAACAGGGTTTGATTTCCCACTCCTCCACTGGCAGCTGCTGGATGACCTTGGACAAGCCATAGTTCTGTCAGAGCTGTTCTCTTAAGGGCAGTCCTTGAAAGAGCTCTCTCATCCCCACCTACCTCACAGGGTGTCTGTTGTGGGGAGGGGAAGGGAGAGGAGTTTGTAAGCCACTCTGAGACTCCTTTGGGTAGTGAAGGGCGGGGTATAAATTCAATCTCTTCTTTTTTCCAATTAGTCTACCTCATACATAATCTAAAACTATGTCAATTTCCCACCTTAGTGGAATATAATTGTATATAATATTTTGCAAGGATATAGATATATAAATCTTATTTTTTACTGATTTAACCTTTGTCTAAGTATTTTAGTATAATCTTCCATTAACTATATATGGTTATATGATTCTTATTTTCTTCTAGTTGGATTCTCTCTCTCTCTCTCAGCTCATTTTTAGTCCATCTTTAGGATCTTACTCTATTGTAAGTCTCTAGATTTCTTTCAGAACTTGTAGCTTTCCTATCCTTCCTTCTTCTTCTTCTTCTGGTTTCTCTTTTTAAGTTTTAAAGTCTTAATTCTATGTCTTTTTTCTTTATAGGTATAGAAGTTGTTTTCTGGGACTAGCCATCTGTAGTCAATTCTTGAAGTGGTTTGAAATTCCATAAACTGCTTTTCTCTCTCTCTCTGGGTCAGTGTATAACTCAGTGTTTTGAGGGCTTCATCAGTATTGGTATCTTTATAGAGTCTCAGGTGAACTTCTACAAAATTATTATTCCTCTTTGGAGGTGCTGGTTTCATTTTGTAGACCATATTGGTTAGATTATAGGTTTCTTCTATATCTTCTGTATAGGTGTCCTTGCTTCTCCTCCTTCCATTGTGGCTGGCCTTCCTCTACCTTGACGTTTGTTGTTGCAGTAGCTCCATTTTGTCTTGCTTAGAGGCAAAAAGTTCTTTCACAGCTGTGTATACAGCAGCAGTAATTGAGTTTTGGATTAAAATTTTGAGGTCTTGAAATGAAGATACTACCTCTGACACCATAAGTTGTGATCTATCTGTGTCATCCATTTTTAAAACCATATGTTAAAACCAAAGAATCTCAAGGTTCTTTTTCTGCACGATTTTACAAATCACACCCACTGATATTTACAAAACATAGCTGTTTTAGTCATATTAGAGACAGAGTTCAAGAATATTATCAACTGGTTACATTACAGAAGAAGACAATCAAAACAAAATGTGCTTTACAGTTGCACAAACGTATAAGATGTTGTGAGAATATAATGTATAAAGATTTCAGGGTAAGATCCAGTTCTCCTTTCTTCCTTTAAAAATACTCCAATTATTAAAGTATAATTGCTTATATTCCTTTTTAAAATGGAGGTAAATCTTTATAAAGTCTTGCTATTGTTCCAGATACTTTGCTTATAGCTCCAGACAAAAGGAAGAGAAAAACGGACTATATATTTCTAGATCACTAAAGTCCAAAAACAGTTGAAGCCAATTCTCTAATTTTTTATTTCACAGGGGAAATTATTACATTCTCAGACAAAAGCCTTCTCTTTACTTTTTTTGCCCAGAAAGCCATTTAAAAATCACCTTAAGTTCTTTACGTGGCCGCTGCCGGAGGAAGGGGGGTGGGACAGGAAAGAGTTCTTCACCCCCTCCATTCCTTTCTCTTTTTAAATATTTAAAGGGGCTTTATTGTTAAGTAGGTAGATTTTCTGTTGTTGTTGCCTTTAAGCGTACTCATGGTGTTGTTCTTCATCAATGTTATGGATGAGGTTCCAGTTTCTTTCCCTCCAGGGTAGTTACAACTCGGCGCCCATGTCTGACACGGGCGCGCTCGGTCGGCTCCTGCGTTGGGGTGCTCTCAGTCTTCCACCCGCTGTACAAATGTGTTTTCAGACACCTTCAGTTCTCACAAGTAAACTAAAAAGCTGTCATTTGACTGCTGCCTGACTCATGCTCAGGGCAAGTGTGCGCATTATGTTAACCCTGTGGCAGTACATGCCTCACAACAAGAATACATGAAAGGATGTGTATCAGTTAACCACACAGTTTAGCACTGCAGATCAATATCTCTCACTTCCTTAGAGGGAAATAGATGACCTTTGAGACATAGATTGCTGGGGGAGGGAGGGAATTCAGTCCAATCACAGAATAGAAAGTTCTAAGAAAATAATCCAAATGGGCAGAGCTGTGGTGATGTTACAGCCATGGCTCTCCTGTGTTTAAGGGGATCCAACCTTGCAGTGATACTGACAGGGGAACTGAAAAGATGCATTTTAATGGATGTATGATGAGTTGATAAAGAGCCCAGGTCAAATCCTGTCAGAAGCCAATGTGAATCTTACCTGGTTGGAATCATCTATGCAATTGCTGGTGTTGCTGATCTGAGCAGGTGAAGAATTGACAGAGATGACCGCCACATGCTGCCGTGCAGGGAATGTTGGGGATGGTTGGATGAAGGGAGGCGTATGTCCAAACGCTGAACTCAGGCCTCTTTGCTGATTCAGAATCTGTTGATATGTCACTGGATTGATAGGATGGGGGAAGGTGAATGCTGGACTGGAGAGAAAAAGCATCACAAGATGAAAAGAGAACAATATGCAGAATATACGGCTGGAGCATTGGAGGAGAGTTGCATCCTGTGAATTAAGGGACCTAGGCTAATAGCAATATTTTGGGGTATCTTGCTTTTTCTTTGGAAATGTCCTATAGGTCTGTCTTCTGGGAACACTATAGAGGGAAGTTGCATTTAAAAAAAACACACACACAAAAGAGGAGGCAGACAGTTCAATTCAAATCATTACATTTTCCTCTTGTTTATTTTGATTTTCCCAGGAGGTATGTATAGAGCAGCTTCCAATCTTTTGTGGTTCCTTTAATGAGGCCCACCAACCTCTCTAGTTGTGAACTTTGTTGTGGCACATTCTGGATTTGCAGAATATAAACTACACATGGGCAGGTTTAGAGCTCTGATGGAATCCAAGCTATTCCTGTTCATTGGGCCCCATTTGGGGCTCTGGACCTCTCAAAGCAATATTCATACTGGGATCTGTGCACTGTGTAATGTTACTGTCTCACTCCCTAGCCTTTCAGCTCAAGTAAGAGCCACCATGGTAGTGGCTGGGAGTGTCATTATCTATGTAAAAATCCATGCAAATACAGTTAGAATCTGCTGCTAAATGTGAATCAGGATCCAGATTCATTGAGCAGACAAGACCTTCATAAACAGTTGCAGCCCTGGGAAATGTGGGGAAAGCATGCAATTGTTATATTACTTACATCTCTCCTTATATATAATTCTGTTTTGGTCATGGACTCTCCTGAACATTCCACACCTGGAGATCTCCAAGACCAGTTCTCATGGAGAAAATGGCTGCTTTGGGCAATGGACTCTATGGAATTGCACCCTGCTGAGGTCCCTCCGCACCCCAAACCCTCCCCTCCCCAGGCTCTACCTCTCAAATCTACATGTCTGGCCCTCCCTTTAGTATTGCCAGCCTCTAGGCAGCACCTGGAGATCTCCAAGATCAGTTCTCCTGGAGAAAATGGTTGCTTTGGGAAATGGACTCTATGTAATTGTACCCTGCTGAGGTCCCTCCGTACCCCAAACCCTGCCCTCCCCAGGCTCTACCTCTCAAATCTACAGGTCTGGCCCTCCCTTTAGTATTGCCAGCCTCCAGGCAGCACCTGGAGATCTCCAAGATCAGTTCTCCTGGAGAAAATGGTTGCTTTGGGCAATGGACTCTATGGAATTATACCCTGCTGAGGTTCCTACACACCCCAAACCCTGCCCTCCCCACAAGCTACCCCTCAAATCTACAGGTATTTCCCAACCCAGAGTTGGCAACCCTGTAACTGGCTATGGAACCGCTTTCCAGGCCCTTGGAACCCAGAATACATGGCATAGGAGGAGGTGCTTTTCTACCTTAGCTGCCACTGCATAACCCCAAATCAACATAAGTCAGGGGTGGAGGGAACCATACCTGTTACCATGAGGCTGTCCTCCCATAGTACCCACTTGGGGCAGCAAAATGACTTGAGACAGCCCTGCCTTATAGCTAAGCAGAAGGAAATAAACATGGCTTGCCTCCCTCTATTTTCCCCTTCCCTCTGCCGCTCCAGCAGCCACAGTCGGGACACTCATCTGGAGCTTCCTTCTAGAGCTTGTTGTATTTCTTCCCACAACGAGCCTTGCTCCTAGTTTACCCATATTTCCAAGGGCTGTAAGACTCATACCACTAATTACATTACAGCAGTAGTTGTAAAGAATGTAATTATTAAACAGCAGAGTTCTATGTAGTAAAGAAAACAGGTGGGGGGTTGGGCACCAGGACTTTTTAAAAGGGGGAAAGATGCTCATATTGCCATGCATTTTGTAGGAATACTTTCTGTGGAGAAATCCCCCCCCCCCAACACACCATAGCCCTCTTTGATTAAACATTTCCCCATGGCAGATACAGTAAAGAAACAACAAAAACCTGTATGTGCTACCAAAGCATCGTCACAGGGTGAAAGAAACATACTAGATGTAATGAACCCTTTTGCACGTATGAAATCAAGGAGTGATTTCATCTACATGTAGGCATGCTACATAAAGTAATTAAATCCTGCACATAACTTTTCCTTCAGGGTGTCCATTTTTTATGATTGTTGTTCTGACAAACATTGTTGGCGAGAGATCACAAAACTCTGTAAACGGACGTTCAGTTCTGCTTCTACTTTACCTTATTGCCCCTGCCGATAAATGCCCATAAGATCCACTTGCTGCAGAACTACTTCGGGAGTTATTTATATAGGCCACCAAGGAATTTGGGGAAGTCCGAATCATTGTCTGAAGATCAATGCTGGCATCAGACAATGGGGATATGGAAAATGCTCGCTTTCGACTTAATCTTGGCGTCACCCTTGGACTGGAGAATCTTGAGACTGTATGAAAGGAAATAAAGGAACAGGGCTTTGGTTTGAATAAAACAGGTAACATAATGAAAGGAAATTATAAATTTTCTGTTATCTCGTAGTGGTTGGGAGAAGCATCCACTTGGTATGTTTTTTATGGAAAAGGAAAGACTCTTCTTTTGGCCTGAGATGCTAGCGAGCTGCTGTTAGTCAGAGAAGACAGTACTGAGCCAGATGGACCAAGGTCTGACTCACTATAAGTCAGCTTCATAGATTCATATGTCTGCAAGATAGCTCCTGATCTGTGATGAAGGACCAAGAGGAGCACCGGATGGATTAGGTGTTCTCACACTTTATTGCAATAGCAATATCCAAGTCAACTCCCCTGAACATATCCAAGTGCTGGGACTAGAGATGCCAAACCCCCCTGGCGGGGGTCCCCTGCTTTCGGGTCCCACCTTACAGCTGCCGGCCAGCTGGCCGGGGGGGAATTACCCCCCCCAAACAAGGAAGAATGCCAAAATTAAACGCAACATGCCTCCATGACCCAGATGAGACATAGGCACATCGGGGACGTTGGAGGGGGGGGCAAGGCTCTCAACACTCTGGTTTTTGGGTGAAACTCTATGGTAGAAGCTAATTCTACCATAGAGTTTTACCCAAAACCAGAACACTGCCCCCCCCCGTGTGCCTGCATCACTTCTGGTCATGTAGGCACGTCATGTTTATTTTCAGCGTTCTTCCCCGCTCCTGGTAGGTTCACCCCCCCCCCCCCGGCAGGTCTGAGAGACCTGGAAACCCTAGCTGGGCCCAGTGTTGCACAGTGGTTGGTAGAATGACTTCCCAGCAAGATACTCTCTTGTTCATGTTTGATCTAATTCATGAACTCATTGGGTGGTCTTAACCAAGCTGCTAATTCTCAGCATCATGCCGCTGCCACCGCCTCCCTCCCTCCCAAAATTACAGTAAGGATATAAGCATGCTGGCCTACCGAGCCTCTGCATGGCTCCATATAAAATGGCCATGATGTCGCTGCTGGATCAGTATTAAATCTTGCCTTGCCCCCCCGAGACAGGCAAGTCAATATGGAATGAAGAAATGCAGGCCGAATGGAACTCTCAAGAGCTTGCTCAAAGAAAGAGTTAGCTTTAGCAGTAACCAGCACCAAAGGAGCCAAACATGTTTATATTATGCCTTAGTTGAAAAGTAAAGTGAAGTCAAGTCTCCTGTCCCAGTCCACGTCTGGTATGGTATGAATCTGAGCTAGTAAGTGCACGTGCATGAGGACAGGGCTCACGCCTCTTCCTGTAGCCACTTCTCGCGCTTCCTTATGAAGCTAACTAGGCTCTTGCAGAGGCAAGGGTATAGGCCAAAGGGGAACCCTCCAATGCAGATGCTAAAGGGGAAAAAATCTCTTGGGCCGAGTCCGAAGGCCTGCTTGTCAGGTATGAACCCAGGATTTAATCATCTTAAAGTTGGTAGCAGTCATGAAGAAGAGAAGAAGACCCCCCTTCACTATACCCCGCCCTTCACTACCCGAAGGTGTCTCAGAGCGGCTTACAAAATACTTTCCCTTCCCCTCCCCACAACAGACACCCTGTGAGGTAGTAGGTGGGGCTGAGAGAGCTCTTGACAGAAACTGCTCTTTTTCAAGAACAGCTCTTATCAGAGCTACGGCTTGCCCAAGGTCATCCAGCCAGGTGCAAGTGAAGGAGTGGGGAATCAAACCCCGTTCTCCCAGATTAAAGTCCGCGCACTTAACCACTACACCAAACTGGCTCTCCACCAAACTGAATAATTTGTAAAGCAGGCAATGTGCCAGTCGACTGTTCTCACAGGGGCTGTTTAGCAGTCGTCAAAGAACTACCCTGTTTTGAGAATAAGTGAAGTAATAGTTTAAACCCTTCATTTTGGGTCTCAGTTGACTTCATGAGACTTTGGTATTTAATTAATAGTTCTGTTTGTTGTAGATTTTCCGAGCTGCGCTTTCTTGTTCCGAAGTGTTTCCAATCTCCGGATCTGTTGAAATAGTTCTGTTGTTTGCTTTTCTCGTTAAAGGGAAGATTTGGTCTAGCTTAACTGGTTATTGGTTTGCCTGCTTATTTCAAATAATAGAAACCTGCCCTATGTTTTGATCCGCAGAATGGGATTTTCTAAGGGCCGGGGCAATTCATGTTGTAGGGAGGGGTTATGTTTACCGAAGAAAGACGATAGCTCTTCTGTGGGATAAATGAAGACCTTCATTCGGCAGTTGTCAATCAAAGCCTTTCACCACCATTAAATTAACTTACAATTTAAAAGAGGGGAGGGGGCACATAGCAGCTCACACAAGCTGGTGCACAGAAGCTACTCAGGTGTAACCTGTATATCCCACACTGTATCAGCAACTGTTAGCCCGTAAGGCATGACTGCAGTTGTCAAGAGATTTAAAAGAAGTGTTATTGATGGAACACTTGAATGCAAAAGACTTTCCTCTTCTCTATTAACACTACCCACATTATTTTATATGAGCATGCTAGTCTAATGTT
This sequence comes from Gekko japonicus, assembly GCF_001447785.1. NCBI lineage: Eukaryota > Metazoa > Chordata > Lepidosauria > Squamata > Gekkonidae > Gekko > Gekko japonicus. The sequence goes on from NW_015170281.1 coordinate 97,622, forward strand.
ATATCAAGGAAGAAGCTATTTTATAAGTCCAAAGCTGCAATCCTAAGAATACATTCCTGGCTGTGAGATCCAATGGGACATAATTCTAAGCAGACCTGTTTAGGATTGCTCTGCCTGAAGGATTAGGGTTTGTTTTCTGAAATTTTCCAATTTAAGCAGCTATCTATATTGATAGAAATTCCACGTAGCTTGGTAGAAATTCAGTTGGGAAAGTGATGCATTTTAAACAACAGCAACTGAATCTGTGGACGAGTGCTTTTTCTAGACACAACTCTGCAGTTACTTGCTACAGGTAACAAATAAGCCTTTTCCTTAAACTCTCAATCTGTACTAGACAAAACTAGCTTGTTCTAAAGCACTAACTCTCAAATGATTGCATTGTAAAAGTGAACTTTTGCAGCTGCTAGTTTTAAAACATTATCATCCTCTGTCTATTCATATAATTAGCAGAAGTAAAAGTATACAACGTTTAAACTTTATACTATAAAAAAAAATCAGAATTCTGCACCCATTAGCAATCCAAATTCTGCTCATGTATACATTATGAGCATTCAGTAAATTTGCCTTTTTACACAGTTTATTCTAATCCTTCTAGTCAAGAGGTAGGGAAATAGGGTGCTCACTGATGTCTTGACCGCTGGGAATTCTACTGAGTCCCCATCTGGCTGTGAATGTTTCAGCCATCATTGCCTGCACACTGACAAGCCTACATTTACAGCCAGAAGGCTAAATACTTGCTTTACCTAGTTGATATCTCAGTAAGTAGAATCTTGTGTTTAGTACAACATTCTGCACAGCTGTGGTGGCTCAGAGGTTAAGATGCTGAGCTGCGGGCTGGAAGGTCTGTAGTTTGGCAGTTCGAGACCCTACTGCTGCGTGACGGAGTGAGCTCCTGTCTCTGGCCCCAGCTCCTGCCAACCTAGCAGTTTGAAAGCAAGAAATTGCAAGTAGATAAATAGGTACCACTTTGGTGGGAAGGTAACAGCGTTCCGTGCACCTCGGCATCTAGTCATGCCGGCCACATGTCCACGGAAACATCTTCGGACAGAGCTGGCTCTTCGGCTTGGAAATGGAGATGAGCACCGCCCCCTAGAGTCGGATTCGACTGGCTTTCGAGCAAGGAAAACCTTTACCTTTACAACATTCTGCATTTTTTTGCAACTGGACTTCAGTCTCAATATGTAAAAGGGGGGGGGGGAAGGCAAACTGATAGTTACAATCTAGCTAAGTAAGATATAACGTGATTGATTTGAATATTCAAGGGGCCATCAAAACACTTGATGATTAGGTGTATGAATAAAGAGGAATCCTAGTTACATGGGACTCACTAGCAGATGGATACACGGGGCATGGTCCTGTGGTAAAAATCTTGGTTGATGGAACGGATTTTTGTCAATAGAGTGAGATTTCCTTACCTACCGCTGCAGCCCAAAATGTGCCCCAATATGCCCCACAAAAACAGCAAGAGGGGTGAGTTAGAAGTTTGCAGCGGGAAGGAGGGCTCAACCAAAATTGTCCCTTCTTTTGTTAGGGACAGTTTCCAATGGGATTCAAACCACAGTGCACAAGTCCACAGAGTCTACCTGTAGATGTGGTCCAACATGTAGGAGCTAAACTATATCTGTAGGAAGCTTCATTTGGGGATTCCTGAGCGCGTGTTGCAAATATAGTCATGTATGTTGCATAGCTGGTGCCAGTGTGATGTCGTTAATGCCGCGACTGCTTCCATCTGTGACATGGACTGTGGGGAGCAGGGTTGCCAGCTCCAAGCTGGAAATTCTTGGAGATTTAACTGTGGTACCTGGAAAGGATGGGGCTTGGGGTGGGGAGGGACCTCAGCAAGATATAATGCCATGCGGTCCACCCTCTGAAGATGCCATTCCCTCCAGGAGAACTGATCTCTAAAGTCCGGAGACCAGCTGTAATTTCAGGAGATTTCCTCCAAGTGGGATGTCGGCAGTCGGGAACAGGAGGGGGGCCAACAATACAGCAGTACAAGCATCTGGGGAAGCTTATACTGTAGAGCCTGGAGATATCTTATGCATCTCTGCCCCCCTTGCAAAACCTTCGTGTGGCCCCGGGCACACAGGCTGGATATCGCGGGGGGAAGGCGTGGCTAATTGCCCCGGCACAGTTTGATCCGTGATTACGTGATCAGACACGCCGGCAGCACACCACGGGTCCTTCCCTCGGCGCCAGCGGGTAAACGAGGGACTGGAGGGGAATGCCACGCACTGGCGAGATCACACCATGGGTGCCCTCTTGCAAAACCTTTGTGTGAAGGTCTTTCGGGCACAGTGGTTTGGCTACTGAGGAATTCTGCAGCATGTTGTGTCCAAGAGCCCTGGTCTTGATCAGAATATCAAAATGCTATTGCAGTATCTGTTACATTTACACACACACACACACAAACTCAGAGTTTCCTCTATGTCCCATCTCCTATCTAGCTAAGAAGAAGAAGCAGGCTGGGTTTGACAGCCATATTTGTCTCTGTTACTCCGACACCTCAAGGGAGATCTGTTTATTAATGTGCCACTTCCCTTGATAAATTACTAAATAGAAAGAAAAGCCTTGTTCTCATTCCCTCCTGCTCCTTCCCGTGATTTATGCCTGCAGTGTCAGCTGAGCTCTGCCATTGGTCCCCATTAATTTGACAAGAGAAGAAGCCTTGATGCCCAACAGCAGCCCGGGCTTTATTGGTGCAGCCATCTCACACACCCCTTCATTGCACACATAAGTAATTTCCCCCCCCCCCCCCCCGTTGTAAAACTCTGTTGGAAGCTGTCAGATTCTGCAGGTTGGCCTGGGACTCTTCTAGCACAAAATCAAGTCATATGCATTTTATTACTGCCTGCTCTAATTTAGATCCTCCAGGTTCTACAAGCTGTGGGAAAGGCTTGGCTTTTCTTTCTTTCTTTTTTAAATGCAGCATCTATGATTGTGGGCTGAAGTTTGCACTAGACTCTGATGGTTACACATCTGTGCAAAGGTCATGAGGTTGACCTCAGTTGATTCCACTGATGAGTTACGTTTCTCCCCAAGCAAGCTTTCCTGCAGGATGGAAGCAAGGGGATCGTCAGTTTGTTTTCCTTCAGAGAAAACACAGTGAGGAGGAAGAACTCAGGGCGTTCTCACACATGGTGTCCGAAGCAACCCTTGCTTCAATGTAGTTTGTAGTGCGGACAGAAAAGTCACATTGGCCAAAACGCTCATTCACGTTACAAAGCCTCCCACATAACTGCAACCAACAGCTGTCATAAAGAACCTTCGAGAGGGTCTCAAAGAGAATTTAAGCCTCACAGATTGGAGTGTTTGTATATGACCTGCGTAAAAACAATAAAGATTCTGCCAAGATAAACTGGATTCTGCAAACTGTGAAAATCATGTGGATCCTTTTCTGGCAGCATCTGTTTACTGACTGATAGCTGATGCAACGACAGCCCATTCTCTGGCTGTCCAGCTGAACCTACCTCTCTTCTTCCCATTACCATCATCGCCTTGCATGTCGGGGAAGTCACACTTCCTGTTAGCAACAGATCATCTGATACTATGTTCAGAGCATCACCTGAAGTGATGTCTCACTTGGCAGCGGTATCTCCACATTAGCCATTTCATATGAATCTACACGAACAGTGCAGTCCTAATCAGAGTTACACGCTTCTATGGCCACTGTAGTCAGTGGGCTTAGGAGGGTGCAGGGGTCATTTCCTGCAGGAGCACACAGGAGCGGAGCTCCGGCAGTAAAGAGCTCATGCAACAAGCCCCACCCCCTGCTCCCAGCAGCCCTCAGTCAGAGCAAGAAGCAGCCAGGTAAACTGCAGAGCCTCCACTGCCCCCCGGTCCAAAATAGTCCAGTGGCACCTTTAAGACCAGGTTTTATTCAGGTACAAGCTCTCCCTCCTCTGCAAGGACAGATCTGCACGTTCCCCCCCCCCCCAATAGCTAGCACTCCAAAACAGTCCTGTGGAGCCTGAGTGGTGGGTGTTGCTTTCTGACACACTTCCGGCGATGTCAGGGGGTGTGGCATATGCAAATAAGTTATGCTAATGAGCTATGCTAATGCGCTCCTGCACCTCTTTTTCTACAAAATGACCCCTGGGAGGGTACAACTCTGAGCAGGGCCGCACTGTAAAAATATGTAGATACATATAAGCGAAAACATAGACAGTAATCGATCCATTTGCTTTGTAAGAATTGGTGTTTGGCAAGTTTGCACTTCAGCTGCCCAGGCTGGGGCTTTTTATGGGTGATTCCACACTAGACCTTAAATCCTGTTTCAACCCTGTCCCCGAACTTACATTCTACACTACACTTGAGTTCACCCCCGTAATTATCTTGGGATATTTTTAACATTCTACACGACACTCAAGTTCACCCTTGTAATTATCTCAGGGTATTTTGACCTAAAGAGCCTCTTGCTGAGGGTCAAAGAGGAGAGCACAAAGGTTGGCTTGACACTCAACATCAAAAATACTAAGATCATGGCATCTGGCCCCGTCACTCCTTGGCATATAGAAGGAGAAGTCGTGGAAGCAGTGACAGACTTCACGTTCCTGGGATCCAAGATCACTGCAGACGGTGACTGCAGCCATGAAATTAAATGGCGCCTGCTCCTTGGGAGGAAAGCGATGGCAAACCTAAACAGCATAATAAAAAGTAGAGACTTCACCCTGCCAACAAAGGTCCGCATGGTCAAAGCAATGGTATTACCAGTAGTACTGTATGGCTGCGAGAGTTGGACTATAAGGAAGGCCGAGTGTCGAAGAATCGATTTTTTTGAATTATAGTGCTGGAGAAGACCCTTGAGAGTCCCCTGGACTGCAAGGAGATCAAATCAGTCAATCCTAAAAGAAATCAACCCTGACTGTTCCCTGGAAGGCTAGATACTGAAGCTGAAGCTCAAATACTTTGGCCACCAAATGAAAAGGGAGCACTCACTGGAGAAGACCCTGATGCTGGGAAAGACTGAAGGTCAACGAAGAAGGGGACGGCAAAGGATGAGATGGTTAGATAGTGTTGTCGAGGCAACGAACATGAAATTATGCAAACTCCGGAGGACAACGGAAGACAGGAGGGCCTGGCGTGATGTGGTCCATGGGGTCACGAAGAGTCAGACTCGACTGTGCGACTGAACAACAACAACAATAATTTTTCTGTTTCCACATTACATTCAGGTCTCCCCGGTTTTGCCCCATACTTGTCCCAGGATAAACGGATGCTGTTGTAACCATGGATAAATGCAAAGTATTGTGTTGCAAGTTGAACTCTGATAAAACCAACGATGAGATCCAAGTGTGGAAAGGACCTAAGTGGTAGCACCTGCACTGTGGAATGGGCTCCCTGAGGATGTGAGGGCTTTTGAGCACCACCACTGCAAGGCTGAATTACTTAAAAGTAATTTTTATGTGGAACTAGATCAACCAAATTGGTTTCAGGATTGTTCTCTACATTTTTAGTTTTGTTTTAAATTCTGGCTTCTATGTTTTAAATTTGTTTTCTCCATTTTAAAAAAAATTGTAATATTCCTCAGGGCCTTTGGGAGAGAGGCAGGATAGAAATGCATTATATAAACTAAGAGATTTAACAACAGACAATTTTTTTTTTACTGTTTCAGATTGATTTATGCTCCTTCCCCCTCAGAGTCCCATCCTCAAATTTCTAGGTAGTTTCTAAGATTCTTTAGTTTCCACAGTGAAGAAGAAAAACTTTGGACATTTCAAGATTTAAAAAAAGGGGGGGGGACCACCTCTTGAGGAACTACCTTCCAGTGCTTCAGTCTTCCTAATCCTGAAAACTTTGTTGAGTCACAAATGAACCCACTAGGATCTTAGAATGGCAGGTAGTGGACTTCTGGGTTCCGGCCGCGTGTGACCAGGCGTTTACAGACTGTGGTCTGCCATGGGGGAGTACTGCTTTAGCTGATTTAAATTGGTTTTAGTTTTAGTTTTAAATAGATTTTACTTTTATCTTGTTTTTAACTTTCCCCCCCTCCCTTTGGGTAAGGGGGGAGAAAGGAAAAAAAGTCCTTTTTCTCTTTTTATAAGTGAGAAGCTCTGATAAGCTATTCATTCACAGTGTTTAGTTAGGACCCCAACCATAGATAGGCCCCGGTCACATGGGCTGGATAACACGGGGGGAGGCGTGGCTAATTGCTCCGGTGCAATTAGAGCCACCAGAATGTGATCCGAAGTGTTGGCGGCAAACCACGGGTCCTGTCCTCCCCGCCTGCCCATTAACGAGGGGCCGGGGCAATCACACTGCAGGAGTCCGGAGGCAGCCCGTGGCAAACTGTTTGCCACTACATACAAGGTACTGGTTTTTTATTGCGCTTTTTTGGCGGTATGCTACGGGTGCGCTCCACTTGCCAGATGTTGTGGCATGATTGCGCCCTGATAATCCGCCCACCACCCGTGGCTCTCCCATGGCAAATTCGCCGTGTGAACGGGACCATAATTTACTGTTTCTGAAACATCCTTTCTCCTGCTTAGTCCTTCTCTCTCTCTCTTTTCTCTTCAAGCCAGATGGAAGATTTATTGGCTTTGGTGGGAGGTATGGTGGAACCGGGAGGACGAGATAATAGTTCTGCCTCTTACTATCTATATTTGCTACATTACATACTTTAAAAAATGTATAAATAGGGAGAACCGAGCAAGCCTTATATATCATTAGATACTGGGTGGTGCAGCTTTTAGGTAGGAAGTTATAATACAAATTTCCCTTTCTCACGAGTATTCTAGGATCTTAGGATTGTTTAAAAAATTTTTTACAGCTCTTTTAATGAAGTGAGCTTAGCTGCCCCATTTTAATCTAGGGCTAATTGGTTGTATTTTGATTGTAGTGTATAGATTTATATTACTGTTTAATGAAATAGGTAAAAAGCGGCCCCGCCAATTTCATGACAACTTTAACATGAAACTAGAATGCCAGGTAGACTTGGTGGCTGAATAGGAAATAACCACAGAACTACTGAAATATATTTGCTCCCTTCCAACAAAGGGAAATGCCATTCATAGGATGGAGAAGGAGACACAATCCCTTGAGACAGCCAATCAAACCCAATGGTGGTAAATATAACATCGAAGGGAGGTCTGCATTTGGCATAGGGCAGTCCCCTTGTCTCTAAACAGCAACCAGCTGTAATCAGCCTCCCTGAACTGCTTCCTTATTAAACCTTTTCTATGCTGTGGCATCACCTCACTTCTTGTTTATACAGCAGCAGATGCCTGACATCAGGTGATATCCTAGAAGTCTTATTTCATCAGGCCTGGAGGCCCCTTGAGCTTTTCATTTCACGGTATTCTAAGATCCTTGCTGGGAGACAAGAAAGCAGCTTTCTTTCCTACAATCCACAAAAGTGGTTGTCTAGGAGTCCTTAAACCTGCATAAATAAATGGGATTCTTTTAAAACCCAAGATTCAGGAGAACTTTAGATGAAAAGGACTGGGGAAAGAGCTCTTGGGGATGGGGTTATTTCTTCAGTCTTGTACATATTATTTTTTCAGCTCAGCATAGCAAAAGTCATTGGATTTCTCCAACAATGAATTATATTTTCAAGCCAGATGAAAGAGAATAATAATTGCAGGGTTTTAAAAAAGAATTATCTGCATCCATTCTACCTTGGTTTCAACAAGGCTCTTGGAATTGCCTGAAGTGAGTTGTATAGATAACACATGCACTGATGTTACTGTTTTATTTTTTTAATCCATGTGTTATAAACCATTTGGGGTTTAACTCTGCCATGATCTTCTGTGCCCACCAAAGACCGAATGGATGAAGCACTCGAGAAGAGTTGCCACAGAATTCTGCCCAAAGACAACTTCAGCATGAAACATCTGAGGAATATTATAGGCAGAAGCTAAAAGACTTTTGAAAAAAAAAACAGCTGCCTTTCTAAGGCCCCGTTCACGCGGAGCATTTGCTGCACTGAAGGCACGATCATCCCGCGGATTTTCTGGGCGCGATCACACCGGAACATCTGGGAGGCGTAGCGCACCCGTGGCTAACCCGTGGCTTCTCGCCGAAGATGCGGAGTAAAAATGCATATAGCAGAATGTACGTAGAATGTAAAATATCCAAGCTGATCTTCATATTAACTTCAGCTCAGAAACTGGACACATTTGGATAAGTCCCCATCGTGCTGCTTAGAGTACCCTGGGGCCGATTACTGGGCCAGCAGGAACTTGTCGGGTTTCTGTGTTTCTGAAATAGTTGCTGAGAGGACCAGTCAGCACAAAGCTGCCATTTTGTTGCATTAGTCTCAAATTCACACTCAATGAAGGAGGTTTAATAAATCTCAAGACATCGGAGCAGTGTTCCCTCTAAGCTGAGTTAGTGTGAGCTAGCTCACAGGTTTTTAGCCTCCAGTTAACACATTTTTGTCTTAGCTCAGGAAGGATGACTCCAGAGCAGACTAATTTATCCAGGAGCCAAATGGCTCGCTCACGACTTTAATGCCGGCAGCTCACAAAGTAGAGTTTTTTTGCTCACAAGACTCCACAGCTTAGAGGGAGCGTTGCATCTGAGAGTGAGCTTTCCAGTTCTTTTTCCATGCTCTCTAATATTTTATACAAGTTGGTTTTATATCTGTCTATGCACGTTATCTGGTTAAGGAGTGTAATGGCCATTTCAAAATCCAGTGGGAGATCTGGGGGTTCAGAGGCTTCCCATGCTGTAAGTCCAAGTGTAACGAGATGATGTTTTAGCTGGAGGTACTCACTGTTTTAGCTGGCTGATGTACTCACCGGGTAAAATTTTAAGTATTTCACATATAAGAAATCTGGCTGCACAAGAGCTGCTTGTATTCAGGGCCAAATAAAAAGTGTGCTTGCTGTTTTAAAGTTAGTGTTCTTCATTAGGTAAATCTACTATTCAACATGATTGATGTTTAACCAAGTCCTTGATTTCTGTGGAAGGCGGTCAACCCATCTACCACACTTTTTCCTTTCCTCTAAAGAGCTTAAGGTAGGGTTGCCAAGTCCCCCCAGGGGGCAGGGAAACCCCCGCCCGAGAGGCCAGTTCCCCGCTGGCTCAGATTGGGCCGCCGGGGGGGGACCCCACCCCCAAAGTGTGTGACATGCTCGGTGTGAACACGTCACCCGGAGGTGACCTCATCGAATTGGGCACGTTGTGGTGGGGGAGAAGCTCTATCATTTGAGGGAAAACTCTATGGTTTCCCCTCAAATGATTGTGGCCCCACCCCCAACGTGTCCGATGCAATGACGTCACTTCCGGGTGATATCACTGTGGCGCGTGCCACACACAAGGAGACTACTGACGTTCTGGACTCCCCCTGCTATTAGGTGAGTGGGACTCGGCAACCCTAGTTTAAGGTGGTGTACGTGGTCCACTTTCCCCCATATTATCTGCACAAGAGGCCTTGGTGAGGTAGGTTAGGTGAGAAAGATTGGCTCAGTTACCTAGTGAGCTGCATGGCTAAGCAAGGATTTGAACTCCGGTCTTTCCTTTCCTAGCCCAACACTCTAATCACCGTACTGCATTGGCTCTGTGCAATGTTATCTGGGGAATGAGTGGCAGTTGTCAGAGTGGGACTTGATGACAAGGAGCATCCCATCACTTTCAAGATGCCATTTTCCACTTTAAAAGAAAACACTTATTCTAGTTTGTTGTGTCATGGAAGCCTACACTTCAGTAGCATGCATACAGTTGTCCAGAATGATGCAAACTGGCCTAGCTTTTGCATTTTCTGGCTGCAGAGTTGGGACTGTATTAGTGCAAAAAGCTAGAGATTTTCCAGACTAATACAAAATTAAGCCACCCATATGGAGAATAAGCTTTATTCAGTGAAAATGAACCTTGCAGATGTAAAAAGGACTCTGTGATCATGTTGCATAGAGTTGGCCATATCACAAACAATAGGAAGCAGTCTGGACAGCAAATTTCAGAGGGCTGTGTGTGTGTGTGCAACAGAGAGAGACACTTTCCTGTCTTAAATAGCTCCCTTTTCCATATATCATTAAAAAATAAGCACTACTCCATGCACATGCAAGAGAGCAGACACAAATAATCTTGATTTTTCAGGTACAGAGGAAGCAGTCTGGAAAGCAAATTTCAGAGGGCTGTGTATGCAAGAGAGAGAGAGACTTTCCTGTCTTAAATAGCTCCCTGTTCCATATATCATTAAAAATAAGCACTACTCCATGCACATGCAGAGTGCAGACACAAATAATCTTGATTTTTCAGGTACAAAAATGTCTAAGGAAGGCACTGTATAAACTTTTTGAGCATGTGGGCACTTTTGGAATTTTGACACAGGGTGCTGGACACAACCACAAAATGGCTGCTGCAGGAGGCAGAGCCAGTCATGAAATGTCAGAGGGCGAGTTTATGTTTATGTCTAATAGTAACTCTTGAACATCTCATGCAGAAGCTCTGCTTAATGGGGTGCCATCTGAAAAGGCTTGCAGCCAGTTGCAAGCCTTTTCAGTGATCAGATTTGCTCTCCCTCCCATTAGAAGAAGAATAAGAAGAGATTGGATTTATACCTCGCCCTTCACTACCCAAGGGAGTCTCAGAGCGGCTTACAGACTCCTTCCCCTCCCCCTCCCCACAACAGACACCCTGTGAGGTCGGTGGGGCTGAGAGAACTCTGACAGAAACTGCTCTTTTTTCCAGAACAGCTCTTATCAGAGCTATGGCTTGCCCTAGGTCATCCAGCAGGTGCAAGTGGAGGAGTGGGGAATCAAACCCGGTTCTCCCAGATTAGAGTCCGCACACTTAACCACTACACCAGACTGCCTCTCATAAAAACATCATTAGGGTGGGACATCACCAATGTCCCCTGTAAGCTGTGGAGTCTTGTGAGCAAAAACTCTACTTTGTGAGCTACTGGCATGAAAGTTGTGAGCGAGCGATTGCTCTGAGTTTGCTCTGGAGCCCTCCTTCCTGAGCGAAGGCAAAAAGGTGTGAGGCGGGGGCTAAAAAACTGTGAGCTGGCTCACACTCACTCAGCAGGCAACACTGGACATCCCCGCCCCCCCCCCCCAGAACACCCCCCAAAGGCCCTTGCCAGCAAGGTAAAGGGACCTGGCAACCAATGCTCCCTCTAAGTTGTGGAGTGTTGTGAGCAAAAATTCCACTTTGTGAGCTACTGGCATGGAAGTTGTGAGCGAGAGATTTCGCTACTGCTCTGGAGCCGTCCTTCCCGAGCTGAGACAAAAGTGTGTGAGCCAGAGGCTAAAAGACTGTGAGCTAGCTCACACTAACTCAGCTTAGAGGGAACACTGCTGGCAACCCTAGCAAGGAGTTGTGTCCCTTCACTTCACAAGTGAACTTGTCGGTTTCCCGCTGACAGAAACATTAACTCCACCTGCCTGGCTTCTGACACGCCAGAGTCAAAGCAAGAGGGAGAAGACTGTTTTCATCAGCACTCAGCTGTCCTTAAAGCTCTCCTCAGCTGGCTCTGACCAATCAGAGAGAAGGGGGGGTGCACGCAGGCAGAGGCCTATCTATCAACCTGTGGGTCACAGTGAGGCATTAACCCTTAATCTCCCAGCTCCCTGAACTTGATGCACTAAGCATCCTGCTTTTGGAGGTCAGTTCGTCACAGTTGACTTTGTCTACATAGTTCTGCACAGATACTCATCTGTGGTATATATTAAGGGAACGCGTTAGTAGCAAGTAGGTAGCTAGAGAGCGTGAAGCGTGGGATGTGGAAGTCCAATGAGAGTTGAGTTTTACTGAGGGAAAGAATACCAAATGTGAGCCACGTCATTTTAAGAAATCTGCTTTCAGTGCCCATTTTTTATAAAGAATCTCATTTTATTCTTTGCCTGGCCCCACCGTTCCAGAGGCTATGTCTGCCTCAGCTGAAGTCCTACTTGGGACATATCCCAGAACAGCTAGTACTGCCCCCACCACATTCTGATTAGTGCCCTTTCTGAGAGCGCCAATGTTTTGGGAATTAACAGTCAAAGAAGATTTATATCCCTCCCGATGTTCCTTGTCACATGGAGGCAGATATTGTGCACTGTCCTCAGCATGTGTGCTTCTTGAAAGGGTAGATTAGGGTATGTTAATTCATGGCCGGAAAACTCCAGGGCTCTTTTTGTAGAAAAAGCCCAGCAGGAACTGATTAGCATAATAGGCCACACCCAACAGCAGGAACTCATTAGCATATTAGGCCACACCCATGACAGCACATCTCATTAGCAT
>NW_015170281.1:109825-131889 GCF_001447785.1 Gekko japonicus
ATGCTAATCAGTTCCTGCTGGGTGTGGCCAACTTGGGAGCCAGCCGGAACTCCGTTCCTCTGCGTTCCTGCCCAAAAATAGCCCTGTAGGTCCCCTGATTTCTTGACTTTTTACCTTACAGTGGAGTGACGCTGGCTGCACCAAAAGCTGTGTGCTGGCCAGGTATGATTCCAGGGACAGGACAGACACCTTCCTGCAGCAGTGACCTTACTTCTATGTGTCCCTACCTGCCACCTGGGACCCCAGGAGGATGTAAGCTTCTTGTGCTTCTTCTTACATGGTGTGGGTTATAAAACAGACTAGCATAAGAACGTTTTGGAAGACAAGAGGGGTAGATGATCAAAGAAAAGACAAAAAGAGGAAGGCCAGTCACAGTCTTGGAAGTTTGGTTGTCACTAATGGTCTCTGAAAGGTTACAGAAGCACTTCCTCAGAGGAGCAAACTTAAAAGCTGATCTCATTCTATGATGCCTGCCAAAGTCCTGTCCTCCTGCGTGCTATTCACATAAATGCAGCTGTGCAGACTCAGACTTTTTTTTTTTACTAAAGAGCTGCCTCCTGAAAAGAGTCCTGTGGCTTACTGGTGATTAGGGTTTGTGTGGCTTGAGCATCCATAGGCAAGAGTGTAAGCCATCAGACGCATGAGATGGATTGGTGTGCTGGTGAGTGGACGGACGGGCACTAGAGGGGAAACAACAACAACCACCATGCTTGGCTGTTTAACTGCCTGAAACATGGAAACATGCTTTTTTTGTACACACTATGGGTGCGATCACACGAGCAGTTTGACCCAACATTGCCACCCCTCCTCTCTGGATCAAATGGGTGCGATCAAACATACACATCTGGCTGCCGTGCCCCAGTCGTCCCTACCTCGCGCTAAACCGACTCCCATGTGGATTAAATAGGTAAAGGGAAAGGTCCCCTTGCTCGAAAGCCAGTCGAATCCGACTCTAGGGCTGCAGTGCTCATCTCCATTTATCTACTTGCAATTTCTTGCTTTCGAACTGCTAGGTTGGCAGGAGCTGGAACTAGAGACGGGAGCTCACTCCGTCATGCGGCACATTCGGGTCTCGAACTGCTGAACTACCAACCTTCCACAGCCTGCAGTTCAGCGTCTTAATACTTGAGCCACCGCAGCTCCTATTAAATAGCCATCAGCAAATTCCGCTGGCTACCTCAGCAAGGCGCTTCCATGGTGGGTTTCTGGGTGTCTGATCGCCCACGCGCGCCATGGAAATACCTGAGCAGTATGATCATTCTTCTCCATTTCCGATGTGTCCCTTAATTTTTTTCTCCAACCCCACTCCGAGGTGCAATTCAGCACCCCCATCGTCTGCCTGTGGCACTCCTGCATGGAAGCACATGTGCACACGCAAAGCCTGGAGTTTGGGTGAGGAAGCAGAGAAGGGGGAACCTAGAGATGCTGCAGGCAAACTCTAATGCCAAGTGGAAGAGCCGCAGAATACTTTCCATCCAATTCCCAGGTCATGGACTGCTCCACTAAATGTGGTTGTTGTCGTTCAGTCGCATAGTCAAGTCCGACTCTTCGCGACCCCGTGGATCACATCCCGCCAGGCTCTCCTGTCTTCCGTCGTGCTCTGGAGTTTGCTTAATTTCATGTTCGTTGCCTCGATAACATGGTCTAACCATCTCATCCTTTGCCGTCCCCTTCTTCTTTGACCTTCAATCTTTTCCAGCATCATTCTACTAAATGTGGAGGGGACTGCAATTGGTCACCCTGGACAGTGGGGTGATATCTAGGGGGGCTTTGCAGACGTGTCAGGGTGAAGGAGTTCTTGGAACTATACGGGGGCTTACTGAACTTCCCGACAGGAGCGCGTCTGCACTTGTCTGCTTCTGCACATGTGCAGCAGGACATGGGGGGGGGGGAGAAATCCATTCTGCCATGGGTCCATGGTTGTGGCACACTGCCGATGTAAGCGATCAACCACACGCCTGTGGCATTATGATGCCAGCTTAGCAGCCGCCGTGTAACAGGCACAAAGCATCCCAAACTCAAGCGGCTTACCCTGCATTTGTTTTCAGAATGTAAAGTGCTCCTGCCTCCCCTCATCAGCATTCTTATATTTCTTCACCTATCAGTACTTCAAGAATTTAATGAAGGATGGCCCCGTTCACATGGCGAATTTGCTGCGGGAGAGTCACAAATGTTGGGCGCAATCACACCGCAACATCTGGCGGGTGTAGCGCACCCGTGGCCAACCCGTGGAGTGCCGCCGAAAATGCGTGGTTAAAAAATACCTCACCGAAAGTACTGGCAAATAGTTTGCCACGGGCTGCCGACGGACTCCGTCCGTGTGATCGTGCTGCCGCGGCTTTTCCCCTCCGGCCATCTTCGATGAAGCGCACGCGCTGAGGGACAAAACCGAGGTTTGCCGCTGACGCATCTGATCGCGTTGTCGCGGGTCTAATTGTGCTGCCGCAAATAGCCACCCCCCCCCGTGTTTTCCGGCACGTGTGGTCGGGGACGATGTTAGTCAACAGCCATTCTAGAATTTTCATAATTGCACTATTTGTTATTGATTAAAATAAGTCTCTGAAAAGGGAGCAGGCTGTTGCCTGGCTATTTGGATCTCTGCCTTTATGGCCTATGGATGCAAACTGGAACTCCAGTCAGACATATGAACTCAGAAAGACTAGCTCTGTAGTTCAGTGCCATGTGCAACACTGTACTTCACGAAAACGTGCATGCCTCTAGGGTTGCCAGCCACCATGTGGGTCTAGTAACAAATAAATATACACTGCAAAAACCTTTTAACAAACTAATGTGTTCTATTTATGGTCATCATTTAGTAAAGTGCATAGTGTATCATTATTTCATCCTAGTCAGGTATAAATATTCATTACATTCAATAAGCAATGGCATTCAGTACATACAGATTGCTAACTACCAATCAATTTTGCATCAGTGTTTCAAAAGTCAAGCCCCAACGGGTGTTTCCAGAATTATAAACCCGCTTCTCCTTGCATGAAGTCTTCCAAAAACGGGGACAGCCTTCTTAATAGTTGTATGGATGCTTTTTGCCGGTCCTACAAAAGACACATTGTGCAGCTAACATTCATGGACGGAGTACTCCTGTCAAATACACTATGCACTTTACTAAATGATGAGCTGCAGTGGCTCAAGTGGTTAAGACGCTGAACTGCAGGCTGTGGAAGGTCAGTAGTTCAGCAGTTCGAGACCCGGGTGCCGCATGATGGAGTGAGCTCCCATCTCTAGTTCCAGCTCCTGCCAACCTAGCAGTTCGAAAGCAAGAAATTGCATGTAGATAAATAGGTACCACTTCGGTGGGAAGGTAACAGCGTTCCGTGCGCCTTGGTGTTTAGTCATGCCGGCCACATGACCACGGAAATGTCTTCGGACAGCGCTGGCTCTTCGGCTTGGAAACGGAGATGAGCACCGCAACCCTAGAGTCGGATTCGACTGGCTTTCGAGCAAGGGAACCAAAAAAAAATGATGACCATAAATAGAACACATTAGTTTATTAAAAGGTTTTTTGCAGTGTATATTTATTTGTTACTCGACTCTCCTAACACTGCAGCTCGGGTTGCTTCAGCCTCCAGGTGGGGCCTGGAGATCTCCTAGAATTACGACTGATCTCCAGACCTACAGAAACCAGTTTCCCTGAAGGAATGGATGCTTTGGAGGGGAGACTCTATGGCACCATGACTCTGCTGGGCTTCCTCCCTTCTCCAAACTCCGCCCTGCGCAGGCGTCACATCCAAAACTCCACGAATTTCCCAACCCTGAGCTGGCAACCCTAGACTGCATGCATGCATATGTGTGCATGCACACGTGCACACTTGTACAACCGGAATCCCATTGTGAATAAAACCAACTGCTAATTACAAGCTATAAAACACCCAGGTGTAGAAATCTGGAACACAGTTAAAGAGACTGTCATCATTTGGGGAACAATCATTCGAGCCGAAGTACCCTTGAGATGTGCGCAACTGAGGAAGGCTCGTGCTTCCGTACTCACCGTCTAAAGGGCTGAGGTAATCGTGAAGGTGCGTGGCACTGGCTGCTCCCCCGCTCTGCATGAGGAGGTCCCCGTAAGGATTTGGATGGCTGGCCATGAGCGTCATCTGGTGATAGTAATCCGCAGGGTTGGCTCCCGGTGGAGGAGGGGGGAGGCCGAAGAGACCCCTTTCTTTCAGATGCTCATGTGCAACTATGCAGGCAAAGAGTGAAGGGGACAGAGAAGGGGTGGGGGGAGAGAGAGAAAGAGCAAGGCTAAAATATTTCCACTGTGAGTAAACTTCTGTAGTGACGTTAGAATCTGCCCTTTCCCTGCCAAGAGCTTGGCGTTATGACTCTGACGTGTGCTCGGGACGTGTGCTCTCTGTGGACAAAAGACACCGGGCTGGGGCCCTCCACATTCCTCCGTTTCCGCAAATTTATAAACAATCTCTTATTTCCACCCCCTCTTCTAATAATCCTTCTGCATGAATGCAGGGTTCGCTTTAGTGAGACGGAGGGTGGGGAGAGGGATGGAGGGAAGACGGCAAGGGACGGAGGGGCGATAAGACTGTCAGAATTAACATCCCGGCCCATTAGGAGACAGAAAGACAAGCACGGCCCAGTTAACGAGAAGCAGCATAAGAAAATTAAAGCATGAGTCTAATGCGCAGCATGAGAGGGTTGGGGTTGGTTTTTTTTAAGTGCCTGGCAGTAGAAGACCATTTGGCTTGCCAGAACCGATTATCCTCACTTTTGCCCATTTGTAAATTTTCAAACCTGCCTCTTTGCCCACTCTCCATTAACTTATTTACTGTGGCTTAAAAAAAAAGAGGAAAGGAAAGAAAAAGAAAGCTGGAATCCAGCACAAAGGCCCCTTTCTAATGCCAAGTAATAATAAAATTTCTTTTGCAGGCAGGAAGGAGGGTCAGGAGCTGGGAGGGAAAATGACTACAGCGGCAATAAAACACATCTGCAGTTTGCTTAGAGTAGAGCCTTGGGACCGTAACACTTGCTGCAGTGAGAGGCCTTCAGGATCGCCAAAGCGAATCAGAGGCAACAGAAGAAGCCAGGTCTCACGGGACATGTTAAGTCTGTGTGGATGGACTCGTGAGGAAGATACGGGCTGCCGGCCTCCAGGTGGGGCATGGAGATCTTCTGGGATTACAACTGGTCTCCAAGGCTCCCTCTAAGCTGTGGAGTCTTGTGAGCAGAAATTCTAATTTGTGAGCTACTGGCATTAAAGTTGTGAGTGAGCAGTTTGGCTGCTGCATAAATTGGTTTGCTCCGGAGCCATCCTTCCTGAGCCGAAGACAAAAATGTGTGAGCCGGAGGCTAAAAAAGTGTGAGTTAGCTCACACTAACTCAGCTTAGAGGGAACACTGCTGGTCTCCAAGCCACAGGTATCAGTTTCCATGGAGAAAATGGCTGCTTTGGAGGGTGGAATCTCTATGGCATTATTCCATCCCTAGATTCCGCCCCCAAATCTCCAGGTATTTCCCAAAAGGGAGTTGGCAACCCTAGAAGGTACCCAGTATCCAGTTCTGATTCCACACACTTGAGGTTTATGGCTTCATCACAAATACAAATTAGATAGAGATATCATGTACCCCCCCTCCCCAGTGGCATACCATCATTATCATTGGAGCACCTATATTAATGTGACTAGGTAGACTACTACAGAGAATAGGGTTGCTAGGTCCTTCTTAGTCCCCAGCAGGGGACTTAGGGGGGGGGCGTTTCTGGAGGGGGCGAGGACATCCCCAGTGTGATGATGTCACACAAAAGTGACATCAACATGTTGGAGACTGGCACTCCCCCTGTGCCTGTACTCCAAAGGGTGAAATTTGCCGCTTGGAGTTCAGGAGCATCCCCCCGCATCTTGCTCAAAGCATTTGAAGAGACCCTTTAAATGCTTTGAGCAAGAGGCAGAGGGGCACGCCTGAACTCCAAGCGGCAAATGCAAGGGCTCCCCCCTGCTTCTTGCTCAAAGCATTTGAAGGGTTTCTTCAAATGCTCTGAGCAAGAAGCGGGGGGGGGAGTGCCTGAACTATGGTACCATAGAGTTTTCAGGCCGATTGCCAGAGCGTTGCCCGGCGACGTACCCAGCGTGATGGTGTCACTTCCGGGCTGTGTCATCACGCTGGGCACGTCGGCCCGATCTGGCCACTTCGGGGGTGGGGTTCCCCCAGCCGGTTGGATCCAGATCGGCGGATTGGGGGCCCTTAGAGCAGGGGAATCCCCACCCCCCAGAGGGACATGGTAGCCCTATGGGCTCATCAGAATGAAAAGTGGATAGCAAAGAAGATACCATCAGGAAGCCATTACTGTTGGCATAACAGCAGGTTTCCTAGTTCCTCCTTTTCTTCCTTCATAAGAGGCAACAATAGAATAATGTGAGCTGGTCCTGTAAAGTGCTAACGCACCAACAGCCATTTCTCTAGTATACGGGTAACTCCTTTCATGGAAACAATTCTAAAGTGGTTGCTATATCAACAGCAATGTATATATACATTGACCCGCAGTCAGGATTGTGCATCTCACTTACTGTCAGCCGGGCTGAGACCTCTAGCAGCTGAGATCATGGACAGGGTAGGGCTGCTGTGTACAGATCGGAGGTAGTGTTCCATGTGGGGGCTCATGTACGGGTGAGGAGGGTTGAAAGGCGATTCTGCAGGTCCCGCAGGATGTGGAGAAAGACGGATGAGAGAGAGGTCAGAGATGACAGAGCTACCACTCAGAGCAGGAGGTCTGCAAAAGAGGCAGAAGGAAGTTCCATCAGTGGGACTTTTTGTTCAGTTTCTTGGTGCACCAGCAGACACTGAGACAGCAGAACAAAATCTAGGGAGAAAAGGCACTCGGTTTAACAATGCTCATGTGCAGCGTTGGTTGCTTGTTCTTCTGGCTGCTGAAACAGCTAGCGAAGAAGAGGAAACTGTCGGCGTCTTACTCCCACAAGTTGCAGGCCAAGGACTGTCAATGTAGTTAAAGAATTTTTGCTGACATCTGCAGCTTGAAAACCGATTAGCTAAGCAATTAAATTTAAATAAATGTAAAAACCAAAATATTGTGCCTCTTGTGGAGATAGCAAAAGAAGTGAAGACACTTACAATTCACCCCATAAAAGATATCAGTCATTTTAAAGCTATCTTTAGCATTTGTTTTGTATTACAGCAAAAACAAATAGGAGTCTTGTGGTACTTTAAAGATTAACAGAATTTTATTCCAGCATAAGCTTTCATGGACTTCTTCGGATGCTATTATTCCCTTTTACAGTAGCTCACCAGGACCAGTATAGACTTCAACAAAGTATGAGCCACACCTATTAAAATTGCCCTCACCAATTAAAATTGCTAGCTAAAATCGCTAGTAACTCATCTTTGGGTTCTTCTTTGCTCAGCTATGCTTCAGATGTTGTTGCATAGAAAGTTGAAGTAGAGTAAGTTACATCCAAAACCGGCCTGTGAGTACAAAATGATGATATTGTTTTGTGCTAGGTATACTGCAAAGAATAAAGCATTTTTAAAATATATAATTTTTAGAAAACAGATTAATAATTTCATAACAATTCCCAACCCCCGTCTGCACGATTCTCTCATTTTTCTGTTTAATAGCATGGGACCTGTATATGTCACTATGTACATGAAGCTTATTAGTACTGCAATTGTGACATCATCCACATCAGCAATCTACACCTACCTATGCTTCCTGTTTCAGGATAAGTTGCAGATAATAAGGCAGCTGTTTAAGATCTACCGCTTTAATTTGTATTGGTGGAAAGCAACGGTGGGTGAACGGAAGAAACAGAAAAGTGAATCAAAGCCGGTGTTTCAGGTTCGGCTTGAGATCATTACAAATAATCGATGACCCCATCTGGGGAAAATGAAATGGGATTAAAAATAAAATAAGTGATGCCATTAAGAAAAGATCTGGCATTTTTAATGCTGATGAAGGCAAAAATCCAAGTTTGTGATTGTTGGGAGGTGGGTGAGATCTCAGTTAAAAGCAGTCCCGTAACACCCTGACTTCCAGAGCCTGCCTTAATGCATAAGTCTTGAAAGAACTTCTACATACACAATAAGCTCTCTCCTTCATCAGTAATCACAGTTTCTCCCGACAGGATTGTGACTGCCTTCAATGCAGGCTTGAAACGATGTATTACTCCGTGTATGACCAGGCCCATAGCTACAGTGGGGCCGATCGAGGCTCTGCCCCCTTTCTTTGACGCCTCAGTCCCACAAGAATTTCTCCTGTAAATGCTTTTTTCATTCATTTTAAAACATTTTTAAAGGCATGCACTCCTTTAACCAGGGTGGGGTGCTGTAGTTGACTCATTCCCACCCTGAGCAAAGGGGGTTGGAGTAGCTGACCTCTAGGATACCTTCTAACTCTGTGTCAAAAAACTGGTCTCCTTTAAGAGAGTTTCTCTGCCTAAGTGTTAGCTTTCTTGACTATAGAAGTCATCACGTGCACCTGCCAGCTTGTAATCAGAATTGTTGCTTCGGCTGGCAGAAGTGATTAACTTGCAGCAGTTGAGAACTGTCATCTAAAGTGGTTGGCAGCTTGCAGTTTAGAGATCTATCCTGGTAACGGCTTTCTATTGGCTAAATGGCTTTTCTTTCTGCACTGAGAACTTCAGCCCCACCAGGAAAAAAATTGCCCCACATGCCACAAAATCCTGGTTACGGGCCTGTTTATGACCCTTCTGAGTCTATTCCGATCAAACTAGGAGGCCAACATCTAAAGCCAGTAACAATGACCAGGGCTTGGTTTTGCCCAAGGCTTACAATGGAAGAAGCTGTGTCTTTTCAGTTACTCTGAACAGACAAACTCTCTGGAAATATAAGGTGATAGTATGAAGGTTTTAATTCAGTTAGGGGCTGTCCTGGACAAGGGTGTGAGTGTGGTGTCAAGGGATTACCACAAGCAAGGAGAGTCATACTCTACAGAGGAATTAGAAGCATCTGCTCAAAACACCTGGAAATGTAACCAAAAGAATGCAAAGCACTTTAAAAAAAATGGAGATGTTTCTACTATGAACTTCTGGGCCTCAGAATGGAGGTCTAACAATACAGCAGATATGGAAGTTTAGTGAAGTGTCTTCAAAAGTTAATAGAGAATGTGCTGGCATTATTTTGTCTCCTGTTGCCCATGCAGCCCTTGTTAAACTGCCCAATCTAAGCCTGTTTATGTTCAGTGTATACCTACCCCCATGTTCTAATAATGCCAATCTTCTAGCTCAATTGTGTAGTTTTAAGTGTCTAAGTTGAGTGGAGATTTTCCCTTAGCAGAATCTATGATTGTTAGTGACTTTAATGCCAGGATAGGGAAGGATGACCAACTCTTGTACGAGCCTATGGGCTTTCATACTAATGACATTAATGACTCCTTATTCAAACATATTTATTCATTTATTTATTTATTATATTTATACCCTGCCCTCCCAGCCATGGCCGGCTCAGAGCAGCTTACAACAACATAAAAACTACAATGCATAAAATAGCAATCTTAAAACCATAGCAATAAAAATATTAAAAGGTGCTAACAGTAATAACCCAATTTCCAATAACAGATATCAGTTTAACGTTACGTCTAAGATGGCGCTCAACTTCCATGCCATCCTAATGGTCGATCTCAATCTAACGTTGTATGGGTGGCTCAGGCTGCTTTAAGATTTCCAGGGGCAGGGCATTCTCCCCCTGGGCGCCTCCTAATTGAACGTCTGGTGGAAGAGCTCCGTCTTGCAGGCCCTGCGGAACTGCATAAGGTCCCACAGGGCCCTGATCTCCTCCGGGAGCTCGTTCCACCAGACAATCCTCCAAGACAATCCAAAGACCCTCATGTTAATGTGGTCTTTTTAATTTTTAATTTTAATTTTAAATGGGTTATTGTCTCATGATATGCCTGGTGACTACACCTGGGGTTGTAGTGTAATTGATTATGTTATTGTTTCTCCAAATATGAAAAGATGGATTCTTGATTTTTTTGTGGGTACACGTGACAATAGTGACCGCTTCCCACTGATCACTGTTTTGCATGGTGAGAAGTCATCCTGTCGGTCCCCTGTGCCCATTTCTTCCTGTGAAAACATGCCTGCCTCTCAAAGAATTAGGTGGTCCCCAAAAATATAGGCGGGTATTAACCAGTTAATATACTCCAGCGTGGTTAGCAAGCTAATTCAACAACTTGCATACAAATCCCTTTGAGGTTTTCCGTTCTTATAACAGCTTGGTTGCTACTATCAATTGCTCACTGTCAGGTAGCCCTGTCATGGATCTGGAATGTGGAGGGGTACCCTCCTCCTCGTTCTCAGCTCTTCCCTGTCCAGCTACTGTGCGCTATTTCCAGCTTGACCTTGTAGTCTCCAGCTGCATTTACTCGGCTGGGAAAGTAACGGCTTTTTGCTGTGCCCGCTTGTTAGCTTGCTGTTTGCCCACACGCGCGAACTATAATCACTGGCTTCAGCTCATTGGGAGGGACGTTTGATTTCACTATAAGTCAGAGGCCCTTATACTGAAGGCTATTCCTGACACAAGCTGTGCACGTGTTATTTAGTCCTGGAACCACTAATAAACAGTCATCTTCTTCTGAAGCCCTGTGTGGTGTGACCTGCCTAAGGAGTCTGACACTCGCTTCAGCAGCAATCTATAGTTTCCCATAGTTCCTCCAGAAGTAATACTGATCCCTGGTTCAATGAAGAATGTCAGAGTTTAAAGTCTCAGTTATGTGACCCTTATCATTCATATTGTAATAGTAACACTACCAACATATCCTATAGGTATTTTAAATTGGGGAAAAAACAACTTCAAGCTGCTGTAGCATATAAGAAGAGACAGCTAAACATCAACAACTGGGATATATTAATTAATGCATCCTTATCCAAGAATAGTAAACAATTCTGGGTTTTTGTTGCCACAGCATATAAGGACAGGAGTCAATCTTTCATTTGCTCTATACCTGCTCAAATTTGGACAGACCATTTTTTAAATATTTTTTTTTGATCCTTCTATTATTTCATTTAAGTAACAAGAGGAATTATCTTCTGAGGGCACTTTCCATGCTTAGCAACGTTTGGTTGATTTTCTGCATTTGGTCCAGTAGAGGGCGAAGCATCTCACTTTCTTGTTGATTGACAGCCTGCTCTCCAGGGCGGGCATTAGAACCGGAAGTTCCTGTTATCTTCTTCGTCTGCTTGTCCGGAAATCTCTTTTGCCCCGACATCTTTGTTTTATTGTTTACTTTTCAAAAGTTCGTGCTGCGCAGCCTGGGAAACACTCCCTTTAGCTCGCTTTAACAAATCTCCCAAAAGGTAACTTTCGTTTTTCAATTTTTCACCCTCCCCCTCTTCTCTCGGTTAAAACAGTCTCTTTCTGTTAGGGGGGGTAGTCCACCCTCTGCCCAAGCGCTTATTCAAACGGGTGTGTGTGTGTGTGCGCTTAAAACTTTTTCTTTTTTGATCGTCAACTCACAGTTTGTAGCTGGACATCTTCTCTCTTTTATAGTTCATTGCTTTACCACTCCGATGGTCCGGTGGCATTGCTAAGTCCCCATTCGGGGCACAGCACGGCGGGGTCGTCGGGGCAAGGGGAAAGCCTCAATTTCCCGACCTTCAGGTCAGTAAAGAGGCTACTCCCCGGTGCGCCCCTTGGTTCGGAGCCTTTACCCAAGGCTCCTTAGGGTCTCCGCTTGTGTGGATACCCCCCCAATTCGCGTGTGGGCTGATCGCCTCCGGGAGCACCCAAGAGAGCGACCACCATTCATGCTGCCGTGGCCGGAACAAGAGGAATTATCTTTTGATCTGCCTGAATGGCCCCTAGTTATCCCAAATTAAATTCAATGTCTAATTAATACATTAAAATCTGGAAGGTACCGGGTCCTGATGGACTTCCTCCAGAACTATTTAAAGATCACCTAGACTGGTGGGCTTCCTCACTGGCTACCCTTTTAACTTTAATAGACAAAACGGGAATCATGCCCGATACATGGACAAATGCCACTGTAGTGCTGATCTTCAAAAAAGGCAATCCTAATTTTCCAGGATATTATTGCCCCGTCAGTTTACTTTCAATAGTGGGCAAGCTTTATGCAAGGCACCTGTTAGATAAGCTCACCTCCTGGATGTCAGACCAAAACTTTTTGGGAACTGAACAGATTGGATTTTGCATGGGTAAATCAACATTAGACCGCTGCATAAATCTTGCTCACTTGGTAGAGAAATATAGTGAGAAAAAACTATTTTCTGCTTTCCTTGATCTAAAAGGGGCTTTTGACTCGATACCTAGGAACCTTTTGTGGGATAAGTTGTACATGATGGGAATGGACAAATGGTTACTTTTCCTTACCTGGAAATTATACTCTTCTACTAGCTGCCAAGTTAGATATGGCCATTTGGGTATGTTAACACCTAGGATCTTTTTAAATTAAGGAGTCAAACAAAGTTGTATTTTGGCTTCCTATTTATTCAACCTATTTATGAATGATCTAACTTCTGCTTTGCATGCAGCCGATGGCCATTTTCCTAAATTGGACTCCCAAGCTGTCACCTTACTATTGTACGCTGATGATGCAGTACTATTATCATGCACCCAAAAGGTCTTAAGCATCTTTTACTTACTTTCATACCGTACTTCATACCGTACTGTGAGACCAATCTTCTATCTGTTAATTTTGGGAAATCAAAAGTTTTGGTGTTCTCAAAGTCCTTGAAGGCAATGTCATTGAACAAGTCAACTATTTTAAATACCTGGGAGTTCTGTTCCAGTATAATAATAGTTGGACAGCTCAAAGGAAACAAGTAATAAGCTTGGTAAAATGTCGTTTGTCTGCAAATCCTAGGTTTTTCTATGTGAAGAGTAATCATTTTTTTTTCCTGGCAGCTATGTGAGTCTTTAACACCAAAGTGGCATCTTAAATACTTTATGGGATCCCTATCTGGATTGGCTCCTTCAACCAACACGTTGAACAGATCCAGGCAATGTTTTTGCATCATATGCTTGGGGTTCCAAACTGTAAGTTATGTGGCAATGTACTTGGAGACAGGGGAGTGTCTCCTAAAAACTAGAGTTTGGTTCTCAACATTGAAATTCTGGTTACGCCTCCACTGTAGGGCAGAACCCAGGAGCTATGTCCATTTGATGTTGTCGGATTCATTCCCATCTAATTGATCACACTCAATTCTGAGAAAAATATAGTTTGTTGGTATCTCTTTTGACTCCCTTCTTATGCTAGACAAATCCCAAGTATTTAGATCTCTGAGACTTTTGGACATTGAAGGACAAACTCTTTGCTCTCTTGCAGGCATGATTTGTTCTCCTTTGAAGTTTAATATAACATCGAGTTATGGGCTTTCAGCTGCTTTTTTTCTCACAGCTTACTACCCCCAAATTATATCAAGCTTTTATGTTTGCACGATTCAATGTCCTTCCATCAGCGGTTCTCTATGGGAGATTTGCAAATGTTCCTTACCATGAAAGGATCGGTCAATGTAGCAGCAAAATACTCCACTGTGAACTTTATGTTAAAGTATGGGATGTTTTAATTGGTCCCCTTTTCCACAACAGGCATAGCTATCCAGAGGAGAGGCTTGTCTCCTTTTTATTGAACCAGTGCCCCCATATTACCTTTTTGATTGTTATGAGGATTTGGGAATATAATGTTAAAGCTCTGGAGGGATGATTGTCTTTTGTATATTAAAATTGTGGTTCTTGTTATGCTTTCAATCTCTGCCAATAAGGGTACTGAACTGAACTGTAATGTTAATGTGCTGGCATAAACAAATAGGGTGGTATACTGTTTGGTATAATTGTTGTTTATTGTTTCACTGAGAAAATAGGTATACCATAGAGTTAATCCCACAAAACATAGCTAGAGTGACTCATTTCCAGTAATAACTGCTTTACAATTGTGTTATTCAGACCATTCATATCTTTATCTGTTAATCCCACTGCTTAGTAAATATGGATTGCCTTTTCCAGTGCCGCGTCCCTCTCACATTACATGCTTTCATAATTTCTTATTATTGCATCCCAAAACAATTTCATCTTTTAGGATTGCCAGCTCTCGGTTGGGAAATACCTGGAGATTTTGGGGGTGGAGCCTGGGGAAGGCATGGTTTCGAGAGGAGAGGGATCTCAGGAGCAATTTTCCCTCTAAGCTGCAGAGACTTGTGAGCCAAAATTCTACTCCATGAACCAAAAGACCTAATAGGATTAAAGTTGTGAGCAAGTCTACATTTTTAGAAGGAAGGAAGGAAGGAAGGAAGGAAGGAAGGAAGGAAGGAAGGAAGGAAGGAAGGAAGGAAGGAAGGAAGGAAGGCAGGCAAGTGGGGAGAGGCGGAAAGAAAGCAAATATATGGGGAGAGAGGAAGGAAGAAAAAATAAGTCAGCTGCTCACTTTAAAGGGCGGGCAGCCATTAGAGTGCTTCATTTGGCTACCCCCCTCTTCCAAGCGGGGGGAAGCCAAAGGGAGCACTGAAATGGCTTCCCACTCTTTAAAGCATCTGCCCGTCAACTGCTCATTTTAAAGGGTGGGTAGCCATAACAGTGCTCCATTTGGCTCCCCCCCACAGTGGCTGGCAGCTTCCCCTTCCTTCCTCCCTCCCTGGGGGAGAGGGAGGAGACCTTGGCTAGTGGGGTGAGAGGAGGCTTGGCTTGGTGCCTCTTCCCCCCAGTGATGGAGGAAGCTGGGTGAGTGGGGCCAACTCATGAAGACCCCTGAGCTGAGCTACTGGGCTCTGTGCTGGGGAGAATCAGTGCGCCAGCACAGGCTGGCGCACGTTAAAGGAAACTCTGCTCAGGTTAGAGGGAACCCAGCCTCCAAAGCAGCCATTTTCTCCAGGGAAACTGATCTTTGTAGTCCAGAGATCAATTGTAATTAGGGTTGCCAGACACAGCCTGGCAAAGAGCACAAGACATGGGATGGGGACATGAAGGCAATAGTGTGATGTCTGTCCTGGGGAAACCCAGAAATGACACCATACCGCTCTAGGAATCACCAGAAACGCTATGGTAAACCATTAGAGTTTCTGATGATTCCTAGAGAGGACTGATGTGCTGCTGGCTGGACAACTGGTTTTTTTAATTGTTGTTGTTTTTTTCTCCTTCCATTGCTTGGATTGTTGGATGGCAAAAATGAAAGGAAAAGGAGGGGTCTTGCTTCTCTCTTCTCTGACATGTGGACTCAAAACCAGAAAATACACATATGAGGAAAACCAGAGAAAGAGGTAAAGGAACAGAAAATATAGAATTTAAAATTCTTAAGTGTGCCAGAGGTCGTGACTTCCAGGTGCAGACACACGCACGCGCACACATAAACCCAAAAAAAGCATACAGATTCCCTCAGATTTCCCCCCCACACCCTGCCCCTCATAGGGGACTCCCCCACCCATATTCTATTTTTTTCCCAAGTGGCATGAGTCTAGTGATATGAGACCATCGCTAATCTCATGCTGCTTGTAAAAAAAAAAAAAGACTCCTGGATGGGCTGTTCTCTCCTGCTGCCTAGTTTGAATTGGGTGGCACAAGAAGGCAGCACAGAGCCCGCTATATTTATTATACCAGAGAAAACGAATGGTGCATACTGCAGGCCCAGAATCCAAAGTCAAGCTTAAATGCTTGACAGCTCAAATTCTCTGCAGTCAGCTGTGCGTGCATAATAGGTCTGAGAGGCCAACTGAAAGAAGGCCTAGCCAGAGAGAGAATGGGCCAGAGAGCTAAATAAAAACCCCTTCTTCAGTTGAAGCAAAGCTGATGTGTCTTGTTCCCAACATTACAGAGGCATGTTTGAGTGAGTGAGCTTAGCTGGTTGAAGACATCCCAGTCAATGTTTAGTACCATAGTGACCTGTCAGGCTCCTGCAAGAGACTAAAATCCCTTGACAAATGGGTCTGTTCCCATCATGTGCCGTTTGTACCTCAGTTGGTGAAACTGCACCCCACCTAGATCAAGTTAAAGAGTTCATAAGTCTTTGGGGTTCATAAGCCCTGACCTAGATGGCCCAGGTTAAACTGAGCTTGCCAGATCTCAGAAGCTAAGCAGGGTTGGCCCTGGTTAGTATTCGAATGGGAGATCACCAAGAAAGTCCAGGGTTGTGATGTAGAGGCAGGCAACGGCAAACCGCCTCTGAACATCTCTTGCCTTGAAAACTCCATGGAGGTCAAGATATATATATGTCTACAGATTAACATTTTATAAAACAAGAAACATGCATCTGTTGTGCATTTGTTGTGTGAACATGTAATGAGAAAAGCTGCACACGATAGATTTTTAATTTCTTTGCAATTCTTTTGGGTAAAAATACCCTCAGGGTCTGGACCTCGATCTTGGAGGCAGGTTGTCAACTCTGGCAACCCTAGATATAGGACAATATCAAAATACTTTTAAGTTGCATTTGGAATTTTTTAATTAAATGAATATGGGCCCTTAAAAAAAAAAGTTTGCACTCAGATTAGATAACAATATACAGGTGTCCTTCCCTATATTTCTTGGAAAATCAACAGCTCAACCCAAAGGCACTAGTCAAGCTTTTCTGGAGGGGGGGAAACACCAATTTCCTTTTTACTGTTACATATAGAATTCTCTAGCAACATCCATGAATTTAGATGGAAGCTGGGAAATAAAGAGGGGCTGAGAGATCACAGGAAAAGGAATGCGTCTCGCTTGAAGCACAATTTGCAGCCATGAGAAGAAGGTCTCTGATTACTTCACCAGCTGTCAATAATTTCCCCTGCTAGTGCCATATTCTCACCTACCTGTCAATGTTGAAAGCTACCCTGCTGATTAAGGATTTAATGTAAATTCCTTCACAGACACAGGAAAATGAGGCAGTTTAGCAAGTGGTATATGATAGGGGTGAAAGAACAGTGCAGCAAGATATGTTAGGACCTGACACATATAACCAGTGGGACCATCAGGAATGTCCGTTGCTTCCAAGGATATTATCAAATCTCTACGGGTTAGTGGGCTAAGCAGTTGGATGCAGCGAAATGAAATCAGACCAAAGTTATGAAGGGGAATTTCAGATTACCCTTTATAAGCCATTATTGTACCATCTTGGAGTAAACTGGTACAGGGGCGGCCATTTCACACAGGCTTTCCCCTACCAGTAAGGAGCCGTCTCTGAAGTGGTTTGGCATTTCAGACTGTGCCGCTTTGTTTTCCCACCCTTTTTTGCCAACGAGGGTGGTCTTCGTCTTTTTAACATTCTTTTAAGAGTGCTATAGTGCTATAACACAACACCAAAACAACACAATAGCAACCCCATTGGAATACCTGGACTCCATTGAGATTTTTTTAAAAACAGTAGCTCCTTCCCGGCTTGCAAACAACATCCTCCTTTTGATGGCCAGCATTTCAGGATGCCATGCCTCCAGAGGGGACCTGGGGATCCCCTGTACTTTCAGCCAGTGTTCCCTCTAAGCTGAGTTAGTGTGAGCTGGCTCACAGGTTTTTAGCCTCCGGCTCACACTTTTTTGTCTTAGCTCAGGAAGAATGGCTCCAGAGCAAATTAATTTATGCAGTAGCCAAATAACTTGCTCACAATTCTAATGCCAGTAGCTCACAAAGTGGAATTTGTGCTCATAGGACTCCACAGCTTAGAGGGAGCATTGCAGAGTTAAAGCTTATCTCCTGCCTACAGATTTCAGTTCCCAGGCATATAGTGAATGCTGTGGAAGGAGGACTCCATGGTATTGTACTCCATTGAAATCCCTGTTCTCCCCAGATGTAATGATCTCACGTATCTCAGTGGTCCAGGCATTCCAATAAGGTCGCTATTGTGCTGTTTTGGTGTTGTGTTATAGCACTATAGCACTCTTAAAAGAATGTTAAAAAAAAGGTGAAGATCACCCATGCGGGTGAAAAAGGGTGGGAATCATAATCGGAGGAAGCGCTACGGGGCATTTTACACAGCACCCCATAGCACTTCAGGAACGGTTTAGAAAACTGAAGACCACTTGGAAGCAGTTTGCAGGTAAAACGGCTCAAGAACGCTTCCCTAACGGGAGAGGAGCATTTCTGTCTGAAAGGGTCAATATATTCCATTAGGGAACCATTACTAAAACGGTTCTATCTGAAATGTGAGTACAGAAACCATTAGTGAACAGTTCCTGAAACGGAACATATCGGCTGTCTGAAATTCCCCAAAGTTTTAGCACAATGTTGAATACTCTGAAGTGGAGCAGATAGTAGAAAATACCTATCCAGGACACCAGATGTCTCTAATGATGGAAATATCTCCTACTAGTTTTTAAAAAATGTATCAGGGAGACACAACTGTTGATTCTGAAACTCACTGATAAGGCACTTTCCTCTGAAATCCTTCCTGCCATATTAAGATTAAACAAGACCTTTTTCCTTTACAATCCACACCATTTTGTCTAGAAAGGTCTTTGACCGCATGTGGATAAGTGTACTCAGGATCTGCCACACAAGTATGGAATTCTATTTTCGGAAGATACACTAGACCAGAGCATTAGCCTAAATGTATCTTGAGGAACTTTGCAAGACCTTATTTTTGGGATTCACCCCTAGATAGTAAGGATAAAGTTTTCAATAGGAATGACATTTTATTAATTTTTCCTTGTTAGACATTTGGCAATTCATACATATAAGCACAGAGAAATAAATCATATCATACAAAGCTATGGCAATGTGATCTGTGCACGATTAGGTATTAGGCCAACAGCCATGTATTAAGCATGGCAGTCACCTTTTTTTACAATTAAGCAGTGAAAACAGGAAACTTATTAAACTCAATAGCTGATGGTCTTCATTGAGCCTCATTGGTTACAAATTGTACAGTCTTGATCTTTTGGCTGCTTGATGTAAAACTCTTACAGGATAGTAACTATCTTTCACAATGCATTAGTCCAGTTCGTCAAATTCAACAGGGACCAAAAGGCCTAAATGACATGACAAAGAATAGATGTCCAAACAATTCTGATAAATAAGATGAATCCCCCTATGGATTTTACACGTAAAAAGGCAGACATCAAAGACAGGAACTAGAATCGAGGAGCGGGTCTTTGAAATGAAACCAAATAAATGTGGTAAGAACAGAACTTT
Organism: Gekko japonicus; assembly: GCF_001447785.1. NCBI lineage: Eukaryota > Metazoa > Chordata > Lepidosauria > Squamata > Gekkonidae > Gekko > Gekko japonicus. The sequence goes on from NW_015170281.1 coordinate 128,872, forward strand.
GATTCAAACTTAATAATTGTGAATTTTAATATGATTCACAAGCCCACTTTACGGACATATGTTTTCATACTATCTCAAAGGAAGCAAACATTCTGCTACAGGTCCTTTTGTTGTTGTTCAGTCGCACAGTCGAGTCCGACTCTTCGCAACCCCATGGACCAGATCCCGCCAGGCCCTCCTGTCTTCCGCCGTCCTCTGAAGTTTGCTCAATTTCATGTTCGTTGCATCAATGACACTGTCTAACCATCTCATCCTTTGCCGTCCCCGTCTTCTTTGACCTTCAATCTTTCCCAGCATCAGGGTCTTCTCCAGTGAGTGCTCCCTTCTCATTTTGTGGCCAAAGTATTTGAGCTTCAGTTTCATTATCTGGTCTCCCAGGGAACAGTCAGGGTTGATTTCTTTGAGGATTGACTGATTTGATCTTCTTGCAGTCCAAGGGACTCTCAAGAGTCATCTCCAGCACCATAGTTCAAAAGAATCTATTCTTTGGTGCTCGGCCTTCCTTATAGTCCAACTCTCGCAGCCATACATGACTACTGGGAATACCATTGCTTTGACCATGCGGACTTTTGTTGGCAGGGTGATGTCTCTACTTTTTATCATGCTGTTTAGGTTCGCCATCGCCATCGCTTTCCTCCCAATTTAATCAAATTATCTTACCTCTATGATCGTTCCGTTTTAAATTCCATGTCTTACCTTTTCCCACAATGCCTCCTGCAACACTGATGACTGAGTTGGCAACTCACAATTTCTTCCAAGCAGAAGATTTTTAAAAATCCATGAAATTCCATGAGAGATACAGATAACAGAAACAGAACCCAAGACGGGACTTATTTCTTAATGACTGGTGTCACTGGTGGCAAGGAAACACAATTACAGTGCAAGCCTAAGAATACTTTTTGGGGGATAGATCAAGATGGGTAGCCGTGTTAGTTTGTCTGTAGCAGTGGAAAAGAGCAAGAGCCCAGTAGCACCTTAAAGCAGGTCTATTAAGAATCCTGCTGAGGTCTATTCAATGGGGCTTACTCCCCCAAAAGGTCAAAAAGAGTAAGAGTACAATAGCACCTTAAAGACTAAAAAAAATTGTGGCAGGGTATGAACTTCTGTGACTCATGAAAGCTCATACCCTGCCACAAATTTTGTTAGTCTTTAAGGTGCTATTGGACTCTTACTCTTTTCTACTTCTGGGGGGGAGTAAGTCCCATTGAATATACCTCAGTAGGATTCTTAATAGACCTGCTTAGGATGGCAGCATTAGTCACCAGCCAAACGCTGTCCCCAAGTGATCTTCTACATAACAGCCTTCCCGAAGAGTTTCCAATACCGAACAAGTCAAGGCCTTCTCCTATTTGGAGATTCTGTTCTCGGCAAACCTATCTTAGATGACCCCCCCCCCCCAATTTAGAACAGCCCTTAATAAAGCAAAACCCTGTGCAAGCACCATAAATGATTTTTTCCACAATAAGGGGGGGGAGTATATTCCTGGAGCGGAGCAAACCTTTAATTTGAAAGTGCTCCACTCATTCTTTATGGTTCAGCTATTTGGATTACAGCTATCTCTGATAATATCGATCAACCACTAGTCCAATTCTTAAGGAAAATATTGAATATCCCCTGCTGTGTGCCAAATGTCGTATTACAGGCAGAATTTGGACAGATAGCCTTGGAAGCCAGAGCATTTGCCTTCAAGCTGAGATTAAAACAACTCTGTGCTGAAGATAGTTTGTTAGCCGCTTTAAATCGGGATACCCACAAATCAACCTGGATGAAAGCCCTGGATGAGAAACTGTTGGGATGTCAACTGATGATATTTTTGAGATGGGCAAGCAAAACCAAAGCATTTTCTCTGGTCAAAAAGCGAGTCCTGTAAACCGACCATAGTAGTTCGATTCTGAGAGCCTGCAGAGTGTGCTCACCCCTATTTTTGATCTTTCTTACCCAAAACCTTTACCTTCATATAGGTACTATCTTACCATCGCATGTTATTGCAGAGCTCTTTTTGTTTGCAAGACTGGACATTATACCGACAATGGTTTTGCAAGGGAGATTTCTGAATAGGCCCTGCACTGACAGAATTTGCCCTTGTGGCCCTAACCACAGAAGAAGAAGAGATTGGATTTATACCCCGCCCTTCACTACCCAAAGGTGTCTCAGAGCGGCTTACAAACTCCTTTCCCTCCCCCTCCCCACAACAGACACCCTGTGAGGTGGGTGGGGCTGAGAGAACTCTGACACAAACTGCTCTTTTTCAAGGACAGTTGTGCCAGAGCTTGTGACTGACCCAAGGTCACATCCGCAGGTGCAAGTGGAGGAGTGGGGAATCAAACCCGGTTCTCCCAGATTAGAGTCCGCACACTTAACCACTACACCAAACTGATACATCCTTTCACGCCCTGCTGGAATGCAGATTTTTTTTAGATTCTGAGGGATTACTATATTAACCTTTTATTCAATCAATTGTTCCCCCTATACTACAGCAAACCTGGCTCTTCTACGCAGTGATAAGGATCCCAAGATCACTCTAGCAATTGCAAAATTTGTCTCAGTCCTTTTAGCCCTTGCATCTAAAAATAAGAAATGTTTTCTGCTGCTCAAGGTTCGTGACTCAATGAGCTTCTAAGGGTAGCAAAGGAAAGGAGAAGAGGTTAGGAAGGCCCTTCCTCTTTTGCAATCCCAGAAGGGCTGTAAGATTCTGAAAGAGCCTTTGGGGGGTCTCCTGATGTTTTCTGCAATCTACTGGGGAGCAGGGGCCTTTTAAGGATGTTATTTTTTAGGTTTTTGTTGGTTGCTTTCATAGTTTATTCTAAATCTTCTGTAACATACCAGTGTTTCCCCCCTGTTACCTGCTTGAGGTTCCAGTTGTCTAGGTGAATGATGAGCTTAAAAAGTTTTAAGTAAATATATTCAGGGCTTTTTTTGTAGAAAAAGCCCAGCAGGAACTCATTAGCATAATAGGCCACACCCAGCCACAGAAAACCATTAGCATATTAGGCCACACCCCATGCCTTCCCTTGGCTT
>NW_015170281.1:132123-175509 GCF_001447785.1 Gekko japonicus
TTCCTGCCCAAAAATAGCCCTGAATATATTAATAAAATAAACTACCTACTATTATATTATTGACCAATCTGCATGGCCCCTTTGAACTCTGTAATTCTATGATTCTATAACAGTAAAAGCTCACCATTGTCCAAGCAAAGGTTTCCACCAGGCATCCTCTCTCATTCTCTCAGCACATGTCTCTGTTTCTTATGCAGACACATATCTGTACACAAATCCGTTTCTGCTTGACCCGCGGATCACCCCGCTTCCATTACAACATTGCTGTAAGCTCAACCAGACTTGCTTCAGTGCCAGCCCTGGACTGTCATCCCTTCATGGTGTGCTAATAAAGAAACCACTGTTTTAAGTTGATAAAGAGCAGGTTTTTTACTGAGTAAACACTGGTCTTTTGGTAGGGAAATTAAGTTATAAAATTTTGTCTACAAAGAGACACAAATCATACAGATGGACTTTGGTAGGACACTATACTACACTGCGATACAATATAGCCTGGTTAATTCAATTGCTGGCTAGTTATTCGCTTGGGTTAAAAAAACAACCGTTTTTCTTCTTTAGCTGGGAAGAGCACTGATTAGGCTTGCCAAGTCCCCCCGGGGAGCGGGGAAACCCCCACCCCAGAGGCTCGTTCCCCGCCGCCGCCGGATCGGGCCCTGGGGGGAACTCCACCCTGACGTGCACGTTGCCAGGAAATGACGTGACCACGTTGAGCACGCTGGGGGCGGGGCCACGGTCATCCGAGGGAAAACTCTATGGTTTTTCCTCGGATGGTTGTGGCCCCACCCCCAGCGCGCTCCAGGATCGACCCGGGAGTCCCTTCAGGACGAGGTAAGACTTGGCAACCCTAGCACTGATGGTGTTGTGGCTATCACGATTGCCAACTCTTTTTTGGGAGATTCCTGGAGATTTGGGGGGAATGCAGCCTAAGGAGGGTGAGGTTTGGGGAAGGAAAGGTCCTTAATGCCATAGCATCCACCCTCCAAAGAAGCCATTTTGTCCAAGGGAACCAACCTCTGTTGTCTGGTGATCAGATGTCTTTCTGTGAGATCTCCAGGAAGCCACCCGCAGACTGGCCACCCTACTTATATCACTACTGCAGTCAAGTCTCTGTACTGTTATGTGACAGCTCATTTCCACCTTACCTCAACAGCATGGAAAAGAATCAGCATGGCTGTTTCCCACACTCTTCTGGTAACATAGGATCCCTGGGGTCACAAGGGAAGGGCTTCCGATACTTCCATGCCAGTATTGCTATAACTCCTAAGAAGGCACTGCTGATGACTGGACAGAACAGATGCCTCACATGAAGAGACTGGCATGGGATGCAGTCACAATGAAGCACATCATTTTCAGGACCCAAGAGTGGAAATGGGTACACTATACCAGGGCCCAGTCAAAGGCCCATGGGTAGGGTTGCCAAGTCCATTTTAGCCCCCAGCGGGGGACTTTGTGGGGCATTCCCGGAGGGGGTGTTCCCGATGGGCGCACAGGGAAATGCCAGCTCCCTGCACTTAAAGGGAGCCCCTTTAAATGCAGGGAGAAGGGAGAGGGGTGGCTACGGGTGTTGGGGTTTGGGGGCAGGACTTCCCCCGGCCGCCAGCTGGCTGGCGGCAGGTAGAACCCCCCCAAAAGCGGGGGATCCCTGCCAAACCGGGGAGTTGGCAAGCCTACCCATGGGTGGGAGCATTGCAGGGCCATTACTATGATATGTACATTTGTGACATTTCAGAAATAAAACGTTTTTTTCATGTCATGAGATTATAGTATGGCTGGAGAGAGGAGCCCACGTGATAGGTTTGTACTGAGCCAAGAGAAGTAAAGTTTGCAATCATTGTAGAAATTTGGGAAGTACCTACAAGAATGTCATAATTTCTTTTGTTCCTTGCGCAAGGCTGGCATGCAAATATTTGTTGGATCTTAAAAAAATTTCTAACCCTATTACTTACACCTCCTCAATGCAGCTCTCTAGAGTATTCAACAGAGTAAGAAGAAACATCACATATGTAAAGAGCAGGTACAAAGTGTCCACCTCGTTCAGTCTCTTAAAAGTACCCCTTCTCAATACAACAGCCTCCCCCCGCCCCTAAAATGCTACTTTTAAGGCTTTTAGTACTTGAGTGTCACCATTATGGAACAAAAGTGTCAGTTTTGGAATGGATGAAATCTAACAAACTGAAACTTAATCCCAGCAAAATGGAGGTGCCACTGGTAGGGTGTGACCCAGGAAATGGGTTATCCCCTGTTCTGGATGGGATTGCACTTCCCCTAAAGGAGCAGGTAGTTTGGGATGCTCCTGGACCTGGGCCTCCTGTTGGACAAAGAGTTGGCAGTGGTGGTCAGGGTTGCCTTTCAGTAGCTTTGGCTAGTCAACCAGCTGTGGCCCTTCTTGGGCAGAAAGCATCTTGCACTGTGTAACATCTCAATTAGGTTGCTACAATGTGCTCTGTGTGGGGCTGCCCTTGAAGACTGTCTAGAAGCTATAGTTGGTACAGAATACTGCAGCCAGAGTGTTGACTGCAGTGGGTCATAGGGACCATATCACTCAAGTCTTGTTCCATCTACACTGGCTTCCAATTTGCTTCTGGGCTGGTATTGACCGTTAAAGCCCTGTACAGCCTGGGACCACCGTACCTTCAGGGCCTTATTTTCCCATACGAACCTACCTGTACACTCCAGTTATCTTTGGAGGCCCTGCTTCAGTTGCCCATGCCATCTGAAGCTAGATGGGGGGTGATGGAGAAAACACTTTCTTGGCACAAACACTTTGGAACTCCTTCCCCATGGGCATTTAGGGTTGCCAGACCCCCAATCTGGGCAGGGGTTCCCCCGATTTTCGGGGCTTAGATCTGCTGCCGGCCAGCTGGCTGGCAGTGGAAGCCCCATCCCCGAACAGAGACATTGGTGGGTGACATCCCCAATGCAATGACATCACCCAGAAATGATGTCCGCATGTCACTGACATCGGGGGGTGGGGGGTGACACTCTAGTTTTTGGCCAAACTCTATGGTTTTGAAGCCAAAAAACCATAGAGTTTTGACCAAAAACTACAGCATCACCCCCAACATTGGCGATGCAATGACGCCACTTCCGGGTGATATCATTGCACTGTGCATGCAAAGTGTGCATGGCAGTAGATCCTAGGCCAGATCCAGGAGCCCTCCACCAGATCACAGGTAGGACCTGGCAACCCTACGGGGATTAGTCTCTCCAGAGAGATTAGTCTGTCTCATCACCAAAACTTTGGAACTCCCTCCCTAGCGTGATTGGCCTGTCTCCCTCTGTCAGTGTCTTTCACTAACAGATGAAGACTACACTACACTTGATGTTAGCCAAAAGGCTGAGAAGCGACAACAGGTGAAGACCCCCCCCCGCATCTGGCATACCCCCAATATTTGTTACAGGCCCTCCGTCTAGTGTTGTTTGTTTATGTGTTTTTAATTGAATCATTTTATAATTTTAACTGTATTTTTAATTGCTCAAATGTTTTAATGTTTTTAATGTTTGCCACCTTGTGGACCCAGATACGGTGGAAAGGCGACATAAAAATGTTTTAAACAAATAGATACTGGTCTGGAAACAGTTTACAGCATGCCATTATTAATATACTGCATGAGTTTGCCTATTGCTGTACTTTGTCCTGGAAGCTGTTTCTGGTCAGCAAGCAAGTTCTACCTGGTAGATGGGAAGCTTTACTGGTGCAGGAATCACAATATGACCTACATCTCATTTCACTGCATCCTGTGGACTGTACTCTTTCTGCATCTGAGCCTTAAATTTGCTCCTTCTAGCAGAAGAAGAAGAGGAGGAGGAGATTGGATTTACAGCCGCCCTGAGCCTGCTTACGGGGAGGGTGGGATAAAAATACTACAAATAAATAAATACCCTGCCCTTCACTACCCAAAGGAGTCTCAGAGCGGTTTACAAACTCCTTTCTCTTCCTCTCCCCACAACAGACACCCTGTGAGGTAGGTGGGGCTGAGAGAGCTCTGACAGAAACTGCTCTTTTTCAAGGACAGCTGTGCCAGAACTATGGCTTGCCCAAGGTAATCCAGCAGGTGCAAGTGGAGGAGTGGGGAATCAAACCCGGTTCTCCCAGATTAGAGTCCGTGCACTTAACCGCTACACCAAACTGGCTCTAGCAACATTTATTTATTATTTTAGATTTATATTCTGCCTTGCCTGCCATGCAGGCTCAAGGTGGCGTATATGGACTAAATACAATAAAATACAATACATAAATACATAACAATAAAATCGGACTGTAGTATGCATAAAGTGCGATTAGTGCAGATGGCGTTTCCTAAAGTGGGCTGATATAGGTGGGCCGATTATTGTCTATAACATAGCTTAAGGTAGGGTTGCCAAATATAAAAAACTTACCGGCGGGGGAGCTTCCAGTTGCTCCAGGAGCCGGCCGGGGATGTGTGTGTGCGTGCGCAAAGCGCGCGCGTGCTTCCGGAGTGTCACCCGGAAGTGACGTCACACGCTGGGCAGGGCCACACCATTTGAGGGGAAAACTCTTTGTTTCCCCTCAAATGGCGTCGCCCCGCCCCCAGTGTGCGACGTCACTTACGGGTGACGCACACACGGGGGTGGGGGTTCCCCCGGGCCCCGATTCCGCGGGAGTGGGAATCGGGGCTCGAAACCAGGGGGAATTCCGCCCCCCGGGGGGATTTGGGAACCCTAGCTTAAGGGCCTTGCTGGTTCAATTTCCAGTGCTCGTTCCTCAGTGGCAGCTCCTAATCGAAGGCCTGGTGGAAGAGCTCTGTTTTACAGGCCCTGTGGAACTGTAATAGGTCCCTCAGGGCCCTAGTGTCTTCCGAGAGCTTGTTCCACCAGTATGGAGCCACCACCGAGAAGGTCCTGGCTCTGGTGATGGCCAGTTTAGCATCTTTTGGACCGGGGACAGTCAGGTGATTTTGGGTCCCCGACCTCAGTGCTCTCTGGGGGACACGCGGGGAAAGGCGGTCCCTCAGGTAGGCAAGCCCCCGACCATATAGGGCTTTAAAGGTCAAAAACAGCACCTTGAAGCGAAGCAATACTGTATTACTCATGTTAGAATAGGAAAGGTGTTGCATCTGTATATCACTGTTAGGTAGGAGGAATGCTATAATCTCTGAATACCCTGCCACAAAGGAGTTTCCACTGCTATGGAATAGAGCAGTTTCTCCTGCTCTTAAAGGAAACAAGAAAGAAGTTGCTGCCAGCTAGGCTTAAGAGCAACAGACATTCTTGTACAAAACTAGTTTGGAAGGACGAATTTAGATGTTTACTTCTCACAGGTGGCTGTCACGGACAACATCTTCCCTACCAGGAGTGCTGGGCTAATTGCACAGAGCACATGTCAGCTTCACAAAGCTTAGGGGTCATCTAAAGTTACTGCACTAACACGCCATGTGTTTGGACAGTGCTTAAACAGGGCTATTTAAACATTATACCCCACCAAGTGAATTGCCCATAAAAAGCATTGTTCATGTCAACCAAGGATCTGGGTCTGGAGGATGAGATCTAAATTGTCCTCACACTGCAAGAAAAGAGACCTTCTGGCATACTGGGCAGGAACAAAGCCATGTATGCCTGTTCCTGTCTTGTTTAAAAGAGGAGTGGAAAAGTTGGTTCAATCTGGGACTTTCTTTACGATTTGAAATTCTTCCAGCGTATGCCATATGATTTTCACCATGCAGCAGCAGTGGCCAAATGGCTTATTTTTACACAGCATAATGTTTATGGCACGCTGTCAGCATGGAGTGTGATGTAAGCCCTGACGTTAGCCAAATAGCTATTATAAAGTATATTCTTTACATAAAGCAATCAGCAAGGGTGTTTTTTTTTAAAAAAAGGTCTGCTTAGTTTACGGTACAAAAACACACGCATTCATTTTGCTAATTTAAAGTAGACCATGACTGTTTTTAAAAAGGGAACTTTGCTGCAACCCTAACACCTGAGCCATTTGCCAGGTACTTAAAGCTATCCTAATTAGCTTCTAAATATAGAGTGCTGATATAAATTTATATATGTTTAAAATATGCTGCAGCCAGCCAGATTTTTTGGGAGCCAACTCAGAGGCAGGGAACAAGAAAAGGGAACTTGAGCAGACATGAAAGAGGAGCAATCTTCTCACTGAAACACTCTGGCTATCTCTCCCTGTAACCTGTGAACTCAGTTCTGGAATTATTTGGAGGACACATTCCTGGAATTTGTGACACAGTAAGGGAGAAGAGAATGTCTAAGCATTTCCTTTAATGACTGAACAACCAGATGCCATCTCCAGACACATCTGAGAGTCAGTGGCAGGGCTTCTAAATAGACATTTTGAGAAATGTCAAGCTTTCGTCAGTCTGTTCTTTCCCCTGCAGGCCAGTCTCACAAAGGAAGGGTATGTTCTTCTGTGCCCTATCCCTCGCCAGTGCAGCATGTTGCATCTGTCACATTTTCATCATGCTTTCCTCTGAGGAGCTCAGGAGAGCATACATGAGCCGAGTTTCCTCCATTTTATACTCACCACAGTCCTGTGATTGTGAGCTTTGTGGCAGAATGGACATTCCAACCTGAGCCTCCCTAGCTGAAAGCTGAAAGTATTTTACACTGTGACTCGTTTGCATGAACAATTAGGGCTGCCAAATCCCCCTGGGGGGCGGAATTCCCCCCGCTTTGGAGCCCCGATTTCCGCCCCCGCGGAATCGGGGCCCAGGGGAACCCCATCCCCGCATGTACGTCACTTCCCTGTGACGTCATCACACTGGGGCAGGGCACAGCCATTTGAGGGGGAAACTCTATGTTTTTCTATGAAATCAGGAGTGGCCAAGCGCCTGTGAGGTGAAGCAAACCTGCTGGCCCAGCCTCTCTGATGGCTTCCAACACACTCCCCCCACCCCCTACACCTAACAGGTGGTTGTCTGTCAGGTGCAGCAGTGATTGCAGGGTGCTTAAAGCCTCGAGGGAACCCAACCCAGCAGTAATGCCTTAGTGATCCTACCGGCCCTGCCTCCACAGTGGCTTCTAATACTCCCCCCTCCCCCTCCTACACTGGACAGGCAACTGCCTGTCAGGTGTAGGAGAGGAGGTGGGATGCTTACAGCCACTGGGGAGGTTTGCTCAGCTGGATTACCTTAGCCCTGCTGCTGGCCCAGCCTCCCTGATGCCTTTAAACTAATCCCCCCCTAACACCAGACAGGTGGATGTCTGTCAGGTATAGGAGCAGGACCATGGTACTTTAATCCATCAGGGACGCCACCCAAGCAGGATCACCTTAGCGGTGCTGCTTAGCCACACTCCCACCCACAATGGAAATATACCCCAAACTTGTAGAAAACTGGTTTCCTTTATTAGGTTATTTAACATCTCACAATGTCAGTTGTAGAAAATTGGTTCATATGAACTTGCTTAATATCTGATTGCTCTGATGGTTTTTTGAATATGTAGTTAGGTCCCACTTCTTAAATGTAACATAAATGAGAGGCACTTTTGTAAAAAAAAAAAGGGGGGGGTATGCCCTCCCCCCCAATTCAATGCCCAGGCAGAACCCCTGCACCAAGAAACCCAACATAAGGGAAGTACATTCCTTCCATGATGTCAAACCTCCCCCACAAAGAGATTTCTGAGAAACATGACCCCTAAGGGGGTAAAAAAGGTGCAAAATGTGTTTCCCCAATCTGGCAGGCTGCTGCCCCCCCCCATTTGTCAACTGTGTAGCTCGGAGTTCTGAGATAAAACCTCAGGAGTTGACTTAACAGATGACTGTTTCTTAAACGTTGCCTGCTTCAGAGTGAGCTCACCAAGCAGCCTGGTGATCCTAGCATTTGAGGGCAGAACCACCAATGTGGTCTACAGAGAAGAAAAAAAAAACTATGTATGTCTCACTTCATTTTTTACACTACAATCTTCTCCATTAGAATTCCTACAACAAATGTTACATTTCAAACTTCACATCATCAGTATTATAACTGGATTTACGGAACTTAAATACAGTAGCGAAGCACGGGTATCAGGCTAGTCACATATATGAGCGTAAGAGAAGCCATGCTGGATTGGACCAATGGCCCCTGTAGTCCTAGGGTTGCCAGCTTTGGTTTGGGAAATTCCTGTACATTTGGGAGTGGCTCCTGGGAAGGGTGGGGTTTGGGGAAATCCTACTCTAGTCCAGCATCCTGTTTCCAACAAATCCTTCAAATCAGGGCCGGCTCACTCACTAGGCGAACTAGGCGATCGCCTAGAGCGGGCTGACCCTTAGGGGCGCCAAGCTGCACCTGGCCCTGTACTCTGGGAGTTTCTTAATTATTTGTGTTTTTCATTCTTCCTAAAATGCATTTATTTTTGAAAATTGGTGGGCGCATGGGGGTGTGTGTGCCAGAAGGGATCCTCGCCTAGGGTGCAAAATAAGCTGGGGCCGGCCCTGCTTCAAATGCTGAATGGTTTACAATCTTTTCTCCTCCCAATAGCAGATGACCAGGAGAAAGGCTGCTGCCAGGGGAGTCATAAAACAGACTGGATCTATAGAGGAGAGGAGAAATCTGCTGTCCCATAAAATGTGCTGCCCAAAGCAATCACGTGGATTGTTTGTATTGTTGGTGTGGGAAGCAGGGCTATGTCAAGTTGGCAGTGTGGGGGGGGGGAGTGGGGCTCTTCCATCCCTACTGGCACAGTATAGTCACCAAACAGGGTTACCAAATCCGGCTTTTGAAATTCCTGGAGATTTGGAGGCAGTGCCTGGGGAGGACAAAGTGTCAGAGTCCCAGAGCAATCAGTCTCAACAACGTTCCTTCAGAAAGGATCAAGTTTATTGAGTACAGTCAAGGCAGGTCATTTTTGCATACATTCCGTGTAAGAGCTAACCCTAACGGCGGGAGAGGGAGAAGATATACTGTGTTCAAAGTGGGGTCCCCTAATGGAGCCAAGCCAATCAGAGGTGCGAACAGGTTGCGCCTAAACTAAGGGGTTCACATTCCCAGGCAGAGCAAAGCCTGCGAAGTACCAAGGTCAGTCTCAACAACGTTCCTTCAGAAAGGATCAAGTTTATTGAGTACAGTCAAGGCAGGTCATCTTTGCATACATTCCGTGTAAGAGCTAACCCTAACGGCGGGAGAGGGAGAAGGTATACTGTGTTCAAAGTGGGGTCCCCTAATGGAGCCAAGCCAATCAGAGGTGCAAACAGGTTGCGCCTAAACTAAGGGGTTCACATTCCCAGGCAGAGCAAAGCCTGCGAAGCACCAAGGCCAGGCGCTCGGCTAACAGATAAGACTTCAGCGAGAAGGAGTGAAAGTTAACATTCCAGCACATTAAGACATTCACCCAGCAGCCTCTTACCCCTCCCAACATACAATGGCAGCGTAGCTGACACAAAGTCTGGGGAGGAGAGGGAGCTCCATGGGTTCGTGATGCCATAGAGTCTGCCTTCCAAAGCTGCCGTTTTCTCCAGGGGAACTGATCTCTGTTCTCTCGAGATCAGTTGGAGCCATAGGCGAACTTCATCTGGAGGATCACAACCCTATCCCCATGTCAATATTAAATGTACCCGTGGCAGAAAAAGATTAAGTGAACTTTTTGCAGCTCTGTGCTTAATGATTTTTAATAACTATACACACCATTTTATTTAATCATGGATCAATAGGAAGAAAGCAAATAATAGCATTGGGCTAGACGCCAAGAATCACAGTATTGTTGCCATTCTAGCTACTAAGAAGTAAAAGGCAGAAAGGTGAGGATCAGATAGGGTTGCCAAGTCGAAATATCTCCTTACCGGGGGACTCCCGCACTGCGGCTGGAGTGCGCGCCACACGCACGTCACCTGGAAGTGACGTGACGACACCAGGCACGCTGGGGGCGGGGCCACGACCATCCGACGGAAAACCATAGAGTTTTCCCTCGGATGACCATGGTCCCGCCCCCAGCGTGCCCGGCGTGGTCGCGTCACTTCCGGGTGACGCACACGTCAGGGTGGTGTTCCCCCCGGGGCCCAATCCGCTGGCAGCGGGGAATGGGCCTCTGGGGCGGGGGTTTTCCCGCCCCCCGGAGGGACTTGGGAAGCCTAGGATCAGACTTAAACCTGTATTTACATATCAAGAAGGAATGCTAGATTACCAGCTGGGCCTCTCTCAGTGACCTTTGACTCTGGAAAGTTTATAAGCTGAGATTCTTGTTGGTCTTTAAGGAGCAACTGGAGTAGAATCTAACTGTTTCACTGCAGACCAACAAGACTACCCTCTCGAACTCTCTCAATAACGTGGTTAGAAAGAACCCATTAACCAATAAAACTATTATTGGGGGGGGGAGTTAAATACCAGAGGGCTGCTACCTTTTAAGTGACAAAGTGCAAATCTCACTTTCCGAATCTCCTCGAATTATGAATTCAAGTCCACTTTTTGTTAGTTAACCATACCCTTGCTAAACAGAGACCTGCCCTGGGCCTGCTTTGCCAATGCTGTGGTGTCACTGTCCTCCAGCTCAAAGCTAAAGAAAAACGGCATATAATGATTGCTGGTCCAACTGCACAGAAGGAATTGATGATGTTGGGGGATCAGGAGGCGATATGCTGTACAGGAAAATCTCAGGAGGTTTGCTTGGGGGTAGGGGGGTGGGTGTAGTCCGGAACCAGGCATACAGAAAGAAAGGGGGCAATGAGTTCAAGATGTCGTGCATCGGGTACTTAGGCCACGACAGGATTAGGCTGCATCTAGGGGAGAGGGCTTCGGGCAGCTCTGGCTGAAGGAGCTGGCTAACACCAGAGAAGCATGTGGCAACAAAAGGCCTAAAACCACAGGAGTGATCGGCAAGGTTAAATACAGAGGCAGAGTGTGGCAAGTCAGGGAATAGCAATACAAGGCAAGGAGCCGATAGGTTGGCAGATATAGGAAGAAAGAACAGGGCGAGGCAAGCAGGGGAGGCTTGCCAACTCCAGGATAGGAAATTCCCAACTCCGCAGCCGCGAGCAGTCAGCTGGAAAAAATTTCTGGGAAACGATCCAATTCCAAAGTGTAAGTATCAGGTTACAGAGGGAGATGGACCAATAAAAAAGTTTTTTTAAATATGTAACCTTAAGCAGTAAGCTTGACTTTTGTAAATATTTCTAGGCTTTATAAATGTTTTGTCAATGTCTATTTCGGTTCACAAGTTCTGCAGGAAGAAGGGACACACCCCGAAACACATCCTAGCCTGAGTGATACATGATTCAACAAGCAAATCCTTAAAATGCACAAGATCCAACAAGCAAATCCTTAAAATGGACTTCATAGACAAGGACATTGGCAATTCATGTTTTTTCAAAGTTTGGGAGATATTTTTTGACTTAGCTAGGGTGATAATGGATGAAGGAAATGAGACTGGGGACCCTGAAACTCTGAAGTGCAAGAAGACTTTACATACAGGCACAAATGTCTGTACCAAACATGTAGATGGCAGCAATCTATGAACTCTGTTACATGTGAGGATAGCAAGATTGAACTGCCTGTGATAAACAGAGATTTGTGGCTGAGTTTAGGAAGACACAAGCAAGAATATATTAGGATGGATTCATTCAGTTGCTTTCTCCTTTTTGTTGTTCAGTCGCACAGTCGAGTCCGACTCTTCGCGACCCCATGGACAAGATCTCGCCAGGCCCTCCTGTTTTCCGCCGTCCTCTGAAGTTGGCTCAATTTCATGTTCGTTGCATCTATGACACTGTCTAACCATCTCATCCTTTGCCGTCCCTGTCTTCTTTGACCTTCAATCTTTCCCAGCATCAGGGTCTTCTCCAGTGAGTGCTCCCTTCTCATTTGGTGGCCAAAGTATTTGAGCTTCAGTTTCATTATCTGGCCTTCCAGGGAACAGTCAGGGTTGATTTCTTTGAGGATTGACTGATTTGTTCTTCTTGCAGTCCAAGGGACTCTCAAGAGTCTCCTCCAGCACCATAGTTCAAAAGAATCTATTCTTCGGCGCTCGGCCTTCCTTATAGTCCAACTCTCACAGCCATACATGACTACTGGGAATACCATTGCTTTGACCATGCGGACTTTTGTTGGCAGGGTGATGTCTCTACTTTTTATCATGCTGTTGAGGTTCGCCATCGCTTTCCTCCCAAGGAGCAGGCGTCTTTTAATTTCATGACTACTGTCACAGTCTGCGGTGATCTGGGATCCCAGGAACGTGAAGTCTGTCACCACTTCCACGACTTCCCCTTCTATTTGCCAAGGAGTGATGGGGCCGGATGCCATGATCTTAGTTTTTTTGATGTTGAGCTTCAAGCCCACTTTTGCGCTCTCCTCTTTTACTGTGAGCAAGAGGCTCTTTAGGTTCTCTTTACTTTCTGCCATTAGAGTAGTATCGTCTGCATATCTGAGGTTGTTGATCTTTTCCCCAGCAATCTTAATTCCCACTTGTGATTCATCCAGGCCAGCATTTCGCATGATGTACTCTGCATCCTACTACAGTGTAATTTTCTGCAAGAACCTTGCCATACATCCCAAGAAATCTGAGCTTTGATGATCCTGAATTTCTGCCTGCCTTGAAAGAAAACATTGCATCACTGAATGTCAACAGATTATTTTCAAACGCTGGTAGTAAACCTGTATGGCTAAGAAGTTTAGAACATCTCAGTTTTTCAGTGGAAATTCAGAGATGTGTAAAAGGAAGTGATTGTCTCATATGAGTTCCTATTGGGGTGCTTGGAAAACCTGAAAAACACAGGTGATGTCGACTTCCAGCTTTCGGCGCTTCAACGATGGCTGCGTCTCCTGGCTCCTCTGAGAGACATGTGCCATGAATCGGGGATTAGGAGGGAGTGTGATTGTGCACGCTCCCCCATGGATCCCCGGTACTTTCAGCCAGTGTTCCCTCTAAGCTGAGTTAGTATGAGCTGGCTCACAGTTTTTTAGCTTCCAGCTCACACGTTTTTGTCTTAGCTCAGGAAGAACGGCTCCAGAGCAAACTAATTTATGCAGTAGCCAAATAACTTGCTCACAATTCTAATGCCAGTAGCTCACAAAGTGGAATTTGTGCTCACAGGACTCCACAGCTTAGAAGGAGCATTGCAGAGTTACAGCTTATCTCCTGCCTACAGATATCAGTTCCCAGGCATATAGCAAATGCTGTGGAAGAAGGATTCCCATGGCATTATACTCCACTGAAATCCCTGTTCTCCCCAGATGTAGTGATCTCATGTATATCAGTGGTCCAGTCATTCCAATGGGGTTGCTATTGTGCTGTTTTGATGTTGTGTTATAGTGCTATAGCGCTCTTAAAAGAACGTTAAAAAAAAGTCGGAGATCGCCCATGCGGGCGAAAAAGGGCGGGAAAACCTCGTATTCGGAGGAAGCGCTATGGGGCATTTTACACAGCACCCCATAGCACTTCAGGAACAGTATAGAAAACTGAAGACTGCTTGGAATCAGTTTGCAGGTAAAACGGCTCAGGAACGCTTCCCTAACGGGAGAGGAACATTTCTGTCTGAAAGGGTCAATATATTCCGTTAGGGAACCATTACTAAAACGGTTCTGTCTGAAATGTCAGTACAGAAAACGTTAGTGAACAGTTCCTGAAACGGAACATATCGGCTGTCTGAAATTCCCCCACATGTACAGGGGATGAAATTTAGTCCACATCCATAAAACTAAAAACTAAAGTCCATAAAACTAAAAACTAAAGTAAACAATAACACATGGCTAGATTGTTCTGATTATTTTGAAGTATAGTCTAGTTGTTGGTAGAAGTACCATGAAGTTTACAGTGACCATATTCAGCAGGTGAGCAAACTATTTAAAAGCAAAACCTCAGACCTCCTCACTTGCCAACATCCACCCTGAGTAGCTGTCAAACTGCTTAGTAGCTGTACAGTACCTAAGGTGGTGCAGTTTCAGTTCCTTCTGTCTTGCAGTTGCTTTTGTATTTGTGCAGTAGCTGAAATCACAGACTCATGGATGGTTGTGTCATGTAATAAAAAGACATGACTCCCATAAGACTTAGTGAACCAAATTGTAAGACTTTTTAATAAGCATGGTGTTTAACCAATGCCTGGCTGACTATTTTGCTCACTGTTGGCTGTCCAAGGATGTGCAGTGATGACAGATCTCAGTGTGGTAGAACTAGGACTTCCAAGAGTATGTGCATGTGTGAAATGCTGTTGATCGTACTACACTGTACTTTTTGAATATGAGGAAAGTAACTTTCTGAACAGGCTCAAGCTGCTCACAAACAGCCAAATCACTCGACAAAAAGTCAGTTTCCTGCTCATAACAGGCAAGCAGAACATCAGCTGAACCAGTGGGTGCTCAGACATCCCTAGTTATTACTACTGTCAAAGAGAAAAAACAGAACTGATTGTTGGTCTGAATGAAATGCTTGGTTGTTCTAAGCACCTTTCTGTGATGTTTCCATTATTTCTTGGCTTACTTTATGTTTCAAAGCACCAGGTGGTATAATTATCCTTTAAGAGGATAAATCTAACATATACGTACGTTATTTCAAAGGGTGGAGTATGTGAACCTGAGAAGAGATGATGGCAAAGTGTTGATCAATCAAGAAGTCTGATTTAAAAGCTTGGCCGCAAAGTAAAAGCAAACTTTAAAAGTGGCCCTTTTATGTTATTATTAACCACAAGTTTGCATCCCTTGCTCTCACAGCAGTAATTTTGAACATGTGGTCACACTGTGGGATGTGATGAGAGGTTTTCAGGTGACAGACTTGGTCAGCCACTCCCTAGGCCCTCATTTGGCCTGTACAGACTAAGCGTCCACAGAAACTCAAAGAACCCACGTTAAAGAAAACACTTTAAATCGGTGTAATTGACGAAGTGTGTGTGTGTGGTGGAGGGTGCTCTTTCACAAGAAACAGCCTAATTTTCTTCATGTTGACTCAAAACTAAACCTCTCTAGTTCAATGAGACTTACTTCCAACTATGCATGCAACGGACAGTTATTTAAATATGACATATATCATTGTTGTGCTATCATGGCCCCGTTCACACGGCGAATTTGCTGCAGGAGAGCCACGATCGAATGGCGGAGTTTCCAGGTGCAATCACACCACAATATCTGGCAAGTGGAGTGCATCCGTGGCCAACCTGTGGCATACCGCTGAAAATGCGGAGTTAAAAAATACCTGGTCGAAGGTAGTAGCAACCGGTTTGCCACGGGCTGCCTCCAGAATGCGTTGGTGTGATCGCGCCGGCGTGCCGCTTTTCCCTCCGGCCCCTTGTTGACGCGGAGGGAAGGTACCGTGGCATGCTGCCGACGCATGGGATCGCGTTATAGCGCGTTAAATTGTGGTGGCGCAAATAGCCACGCCTCCCCCCCACATTATCCGGCCCGTGTGACCGGGGCCCATGACATTTAAATACCAATTATTGAAATAGCAACTTAGCACAAAGCACAGTCTTATGCAAAATCAGAGCTTCTGGCACATGGAAAATAAAGCCATGCACCTTGGCTTAGCATCAAATTAAAGGCCTTCAGACATCCACTTAAAAGTATTTGGAAGAACTAAAACACATTGCAGATGTGAAGTACATTGTCTGATGGGCACTCAACTCTATCCTTTTGATTTTTTAAGAGTGTATTTTGCTGAGTGAATTCCTGGCAGGGCATCCAGACCTTTGCCAAATCGGGCCTGGTTTAACCCCAGACACTTGGGTGGTCTAGTACTGTGGTCTAATCCTCACTGACTCCTCTCATTCTCCCTTCAAAAGTTTTCAAGCACAAATGTAAAGTAGTGGAGTTCCAGGCGTAGCATAGTGAAATCAGCTTACATTTATTGATTACATTGGAACGAAAAGGATGACTTAACCGGTACAAGGCCAACTTATATTCGTGCACACACTCACACCCAACACCCCCCCCCCAATTCCTGTGATAGGTTCTATATACATGGCCCAGGTAATGATAGGTACGAGGCCAGCTTATATTCGTATGTTCCCATTGGTCCTCGCTAGGATCCGCAGTGGCTATTGTTCTAGACCCGAAGGTATGTGAGTCCAGTAGACCGCGTGGCCAAGTGCACGCGGTCACAGCCATCTTAATACATAACAACAAAACTACAAGGAGACTATCTGAGAAAATCATTCCCTTTTGACTTATGACACAGTTCTTGAATGAACCTGGAATTCTAATGACTGACACTTCTGTGGGGGCCTATCGCCATGTCCCATCAAATAAACTTTGCCGTTCCCAAATGCACATGTCCAGCAACCTGGAACTCACTTTCCAATCTCTCATTCAATTTGTGTATTTATATTTTTACTGTTACATACCAGATCACTCCAAAAGTGTGTGTGTGTGTGTGTAAATGCCATCAACTTATGGTGACCCCAGCAAGGGGCTTTCAAGGCAAATGAGAAGCAGAGGTGGCTTGCCATTGAGTTCCTCTGCTAAGTCTTCCTTGGTGGTCTCCCTTCCAAGTATCAACCCTGCTTAGCTTCCGAGGTCTGATAAGACAATCCCATCCTTTCCCTTCTGTTGCTGAGATTCCCATTCACTGACCAGCCCACCTTCAGAACCGCTACCAACAGCTGCCTGGCTCACTTGGTGGAGTGGACGGCCTCAGCTCCCTTTCTTCCCTCCGCCTACCTATAGCACTGTTTCTACCACCTGCCGTACTGATGCAGCAGCATCTCTGGCTCTCCCTCCCTCCTCCCCTCCTGCCAGCTCCTGCTCTCTCTCTCTCACCCAGCCCACTTTGGCAGTAGTGGTGGCTCCTGCTTCTCCACCCACCCCACATCCACCCTAAAGAGGAAACTTCATTACATTGCCTGTGCAAGAACAGACAGTGTTCCTCTCCAGGGGGTGATTTAAAGCTCCTTTCCATTGGGCTTTAGGAGCTGTGGTGGCTCAAGTGGTTAAGACGCTGAACTGCAGGCTGTGGAAGATCAGTAGTTCAGCAGTTCGAGACCCGGGTGTGCCGCATGATGGAGTGAGCTCCCATCTCTAGTTCCAGCTCCTGCCAACCTAGCAGTTCGAAAGCAAGAAATTGCAAGTCGATAAATAGGTACCACTTCAGTGGGAAGGTAACAGCGTTCCGTGCGCCTTGGTGTTTAGTCATGCCGGCCACATGACCACGGAAACATCTTCGGACAGTGCTGGCTCTTCAGCTTTGAAACGGAGATGAGCACCGCAACCCTAGAGTCGGATTTGACTGGCTTTCGAGCAAGAGAACCTTTACCTTTACTCCATTGGGGGGTGGTTTCCACATTTTTCTGCAAACCCGGGCAGCCTCAAGGTTTGCAGAAGAATACCGCCTGTCTGAAGCTGGCCCCGGTTTCTGCACATTGATTTACATGGGGCCAGGTTCAGCATTAGATAACTAGACTTAAAACATTCTTGAGAAGAGGCCATTGCTTTTGCAGAACATCTCTGCAGACTCATCCCACTGCTCTATGTTTATTTAAGACGCCTTCTCCATACAAGAAATAATTTTGTTCTTTGCTGACCTCAGTTCATAGTCTACGCCAGGTATGTCCAACAGGTAGATCACGATCTACCAGTAGATTGCGGAGGGGTCAGGGGTAGATCACCAGCCCCACTTGGTCTCCTGACAGAAGGTGCATTATAAATGGGGGTGGGGCGGGGCAGTGGAACCCGACTTTAGTGGGTTAAAATCTAATTTGAAACTTTATTTTCATGGTGGTAGATCACCAGCACTTTTGGCCGGAAAAAATAAGATCACTACCTGTTTGAAGTTGGACATGCCTGCTCTACGCTGATTCTGTCCGTTCCCATTGATCTTCTTCAGGTCTGCAAAAGACATGCCTGCGCTTGTTTGCCACTTAGATTCTTGGGGGAGTCATGCATATCTGGTCATTTTACATAGGTAAAAGTTTGATTTAGAACAGTTAACGGGATGTTTTTGTTGATCTGAATGTGTGATGAGGCTGCTCAATTAAATCTTGATCTACTTATGTTCAGCACAATGACAGGGAGACAGCTTCAGATAATTTAGCAGAGGCATTCTTAGTTGCTTGGCTGTTTGAATCTCTTTTAACCTGTATTACAACAAGGGTTGTCAATGACAACTCTAGGTTGGGAAATTACTGAAGATTTGGGAGCGGAGCTTGGGGGAGTGCAGGGTTTGGGGGAGGGGAGGAACCCCAGCAGGGTATAATGCCTTAAGTTAAGAGTCCACCCTCCAAAGCAGCCATTTTCTCCAGGGGAACTGATAGCCGTAGCCTGGAGATAATACTGGGAGATCTCCAGGCCCCACATGGCAACCTTCGTTAACAACATTCCACATGACAGAATAGTTCGCATCAGAACAACTAAAGGAGGCTGCCATATGGGATTTCTCCCAGCATGGAATACGGTAAGTCCTTGAATTAAATCCATACAACATTATGGCCCCGGTCACATGGGCTGGATATTGCGTGGGGGAGGCGTGGCTGTTTGCCCCACAGCGAAATAACGCGCAACTGCGTGATCAAGTGTCCCCTAGCGGTCCCGTGGTTAGGGGGGAGGTGCCGATCACACGGCACGCCAAAGAAGCGGTGCGGCACAGCAAACGGGGTTGTGTTGTTGTTTTTTAACCTGAAGTATGCGCATGCCCCATTGGATGCTTGTGCGCATCCCTGGAGACTTCGGGGGGAAAAGCCTTTTCGCAATGGGGCATGGGCGGGCGCCGGATGCCACCGGAAACGCGAACAGACGCCTACCCTTGCCCCGCGGTTTCCGGAAACTAGTACCTCAGAGGTACTAGTTTTTAACTGCGCATCTTTGGCGGGCAGCCTCGGGTTCGCCATGGGAGCTCTTACGCTTCCCAGATGTGGCGGTGAGATTGCGCCCGGAAAGTCCGCCTATCTTCTGTCGCAGTAGCATGGCTACTGCTCCGTGTGACCGCAGCCATAGTTCTTTCTGAGCATGACTCATGGACTTTCCAGAGCTTTCCGCTTTAAACCGCATCAAACCCTTCTTTGATCTGGCTCAAAGGAGGAACGGTGAGGAAACTGTAGGAGCCTCGATGAGGAAGCAGAGGAGCTAAGATCCACCTTCAAAATGGCCACATTAAGCTCTGCATTTCTTCTCCCCCTTTTGCCCTTTAAAAAGCTATTTTTTTTTCATTTCCCGACTGAGTGGTGCTGTACCTTTACAGTGAAGCTCAGCTGGGAAAAAAGGAAAGGGAGGGAAAAGCTGGGCTGGGGGCCATGGGAGAGCTCCGCGTGTTTGCCATCATGCCTGTTTTCATGCAGCTGCAATGGAGGAAAATGGGGGTTGGATGCTGTTCTCATCCACTCGCATGCTGCTTCAATGAGGGCTAGGGATGCCAGCCTGCAGGTGGGACCTGGGGATCCCCTGGAATTACAGCTCATCTCCAGACTACAGAGATGGAGAAAATGGATGCTTTGGAGGGTGGGCTCTGTGGCATTGTACCCCAATGAGGTCCTTGTCCTTCCCAGGCTACTTCCTCAAATCTTCAGGAGTTTCCCGACCTAGATCTGGCAATCGTACCCCACCCGGGGGCCACAGGGGACCTGGTAACCCTTTTGCAGCTCGTGTAGATGCAACCTAGCTCTGTCCCCCCCCCCCAATATAATTTATTCAGTTTTCAAAATTCCAATAGCAAGTATAACAGTCGTTTACAGGATAAGTGTACATAAACTTAACAGCATAAAAAAGAGCATTTTTCATAAGCGTAGTGTTGACATCAACCTTTACCACAAACAAAGAGTGTCTTATTATCTCTGGTCTTGTTCCTTGAGAAACTAGAGGGGATAAGATCGGTAGCCATGTCATTGTAAATTCACTATATTGGCCATTAGATTTTGTTGGATTCATTACGTCGGATATTTTTTCCATTATGTATAAGTTCCATACCTTTCTGTATCATAAGTTTAGGGATGGTTTAATTTCTGACTTTCATTTTGAAGCTATGGTTGCTTTGGCTGAGAATAATAATAAAACACTTCTTTTTCTTTGTATGTACTGATTAAAGCAGCTTCATTTCTAAGGTTCAAGAGTACAGATTCTGGGTTCTTTTTTATAGTGTGACACCTAGCTCTGTTTTATGAGAGAACTTTAACTTCAATCATTTTACATCACTTTGTACCACTGGAGTATCTGTAACAACACCCTCTACCAACTTAATGTAAATGTAATATATTCTTATACCAATTTGACTGTATGACAAGTTATGAAATCACAGATATTGTATGGCAACTTATACAAATCAATACTAACCAATCATTGTTAAGTCAGAAATTATGCCTAATTAAATAGAACTTTGATTTCAGATTTTTATTGTTTAGCTCTGTGGAATTCTTTGATATTAATGGTACTTTAGGCTCAGTATAACAGAGGGAAAAGGAATTTTGTATTTTCCCCAAAGTACATGAACAAGAATTGAACAGTTCTAAATCCTGGCAATATTTTATTTCCTCTGGATATTTCTCTACAGAAGAGCCATGGGCAACCTCCCCTTAAAAACAAAGCAAACTAAATTATAAACTCAGAGATAAAAGGGAAGCCTGGTAAAATTTACTTCATACTTCCATTATTTTATCCACTGATAAACAGAATCAAGCCAAGGAATTACCACTTATAACTTGTTAACACAAAACTTTGGGAGTGGACTTTTAATAACAATAGTGGATTATGGAAGTATGTCCTCCAGAATGAACACACAGCAGAGGCTTAGTATGAAATCCATCAGATATCACATTTTGGTTTTCACTGGGACAGTGATGCACTGCAGAACTCACCAAGACCATATGTTCCCAGGAGTCCACAACTCTGAGATCTCATTGCCCTTCAAAAATCAAGGAATTGAATTCTTTATTCTTCTGTAAAAATGTAGATATAGAAGAACTATACACAGAGATGATTCAGTGAGACTTACAGTGACATTCCATATTGGTTGCAGCAAGGGCTATGAAATCTTTTATTTGATCCAAAATTTATTTGAAAAATGGTTGTGATCCTGTCCATCATATATCAGCCTTGCAGTATGAGCTTGAATAACTTCTAAAAGAGATGCATGTTAACTTTTATTTAGAGCTCTGACCTGGATAGCCTAGGCCAGCCCAATCTCATCAGATCTTGGAAGCTAAGAAGGGTCGGCCTTGGCTAGTATTTGGATGTACAACATCCAAGGAATACCAGGGGCATGATGTAGAGGCAGGCAATGGCAAACCACCTTTGAAATGTCTCTTGCCTTAAAAACAAGCCTAGCTCACCACCTAGTGGTGCATAATGCTAAAAGAGCTAGAACTTCTGGCTGCCAGACAATCTTAGGATCTCCTGACTACACTACACACACTGCCATAAATTAATTATTAATTATTTTATTTAAAGTGGCCTAGGCTATGCCTAGGGTCAATATAGTTGTATATTAAATCTGTCAGCACATTATATCTTATATTGTTTTATTATTTTAAAAATATTGTGAACCACTCTAGGCCCATGAGACTGAAGAGTTACAAAAATAAATAAAAAGGTATTTTCAGTGGGTGACCAAAGGGCTACTGGAATAATGATAGAGTTCAATAGAGACCATATAACAATATGATATACACAATTTCTGCTCTTTTATCCTACCTTTGCCACACTAAATAATTTAAATGCAAGGATCTTCGTATACAGATCACAAGGTCACATCTTTAGACTAATCTGTTAATTATCTCCAGCAGCCTTCCAATATTGTTATCCTTATTTTTTTTAAAAATGGCAGCAAGGAGGAAGAAGCAGTGACAATGGACATATGTATATTACCATCTTGTTTTTTTAATACCAGTTTGTCATGAGCTCTTCAAAGAATCCTGGGAACTGTAGTTTGGCATGGATGCTGAGAATTCCATTAGAACTCCTGAGCTTCTTGAACAGGACTACATTTCTCAGGGTTCCTTGGGGAGCAAATGACTGCTAAATGAGTGTGTATGTTTCATTCCATATATTCAATATTCATTTCATATAAAACTCATGTGAGTGATGTGCTTGTCTGATCAAACTCACACAAGGTTATACAGTTTACAAGAAGACAGCTTTCTGCTCATTCAGCCACTTGCTTTAACTCTAAAAGAAGCTCCAGATCTGGAGAAGCACAGAACCGTGAATCAAAAGAAGCCAAGACTTTTTTTTAAAAAAATGTTGAAAAGTACACAAGGGAGAACACTGGGACTTTGTTGGAACACATGTAATGAAGTTAAACTGATGTATGAGATTCCTTCCATAAAAAAGTGACCTTAAAGGCAGGTGTGCCTTTTTTTATGTGCCCCTGGAGGCTACGGTTGCCACCTTTTTGACAGAAATGCCTCTTTTTGATTTAATGGATTACATACTAAGGCCTACAGTCTTTAAAAAAAAGTAACCTCTACGCACACAAGACTGATGTGTTAATGGGAGTCTAATTAGTCCTACAAAATGTTCTGTTCATTCCCACAGACCAACGGTAATCCCCTAGTAGTGCAGGGTGTCCAATTAATAGAACGTAAAACAAGGAACTGAGATCAGTAGCGAGATAATCTCAAACACTTCATTTGCCTCTGTGGAGAAGGAATGAAATGAATGGAGCCCACCAGAAAGGGACCAAGGAACAAATCCTCATGGATGGGAGCAATAGGGAATGATGTACAATGGGAATGTATATCCTCATCCATGCACAGACAGAGACACAGAGAATACCATATTTAATATTCTGGTGATCTAGTGTCTCCCTCTGTCTTACAAATTTATTTCATAGCACAGAGTAATTTGCCAGAAAACATGCCTTGTCGTGGCGAGGGGGCTTGCGTAGTTCAATGAAGCTGTGGGCTATGCCGTGAAGGGCCACCCAAGACGGACAGGCCACAGCAGAGAACTCAGACCAAGAGTGATCCCCTGGAGAAGAGCCGAAAGGACGCTCAGTTGTGGATGTGTCTGATGGTGAAAGGAAAGTCCAATGCTGCAAAGAACAATACTACATAGGAACCTGGAATGTAAGATCTATGAATCAAGGTAAGCTTGACGTGGTCAAAAATGAGATGGCAAGACTGAACATCGATATCCTAGGAATCAGTGAACTAAAGTGGACAGGAATGGGCGAATTTAACTCAGAAGACCATTATATCTACTACTGTGGCCAGGAATCTCGTAGAAAAAATGGTGTGGCCTTTATAGTCAACAAGAGAGTGCAAAAGGCAGTACTGGGATACAATCTCAAAAATGACAGAATGATTTCTGTCCGATTCCAAGGCAAACCATTCAACATCACAGTAATTCAAGTGTATGCCCCAACCACTGATGCAGAAGAGGCTGAAGTGGACCGGTTCTATGAAGACCTACAACACCTCCTAGAACTAACACCAAAAAATGATGTCCTCATCATCATAGGGGACTGGAATGCTAAAGTAGGAAGTCAAAAGGTAACTGGAATAACAGACAAGTTTGGCCTTGGAAAGCAAAATGAAGCAGGGCAAAGGTTAACAGAGTTTTGTCAAGAGAACACACTGGTCATAGCGAACACCCTTTTCCAACAACCTAAGAGGCGACTCTACACATGGACATCACCAGATGGGCAACACCGAAATCAGATTGACTATATAATTTGCAGTCAAAGATGGAGAAGCTCTATCCAGTCAGTAAAAACAAGACCTGGAGCTGACTGTGGTTCAGATCATGAGCTACTCATTGCAAAATTCAGACTTAAACTGAAGAAAATCGGGAAAACCATGAGGCCATTCAGGTTTGACCTAGATCACATCCCTGATGAATATACAGTAGAGGTGAAGAATAGATTCAAGGGTCTGGATTTGATAGATAGAGTGCCTGAAGAACTATGGACGGAGGTTCGTGACATTGTACAGGAGGCAGCAATCACCACCATCCCAAAGAAAAAGAAATGTAAGAAAGCAAAGTGGCTTTCTGATGAGGCTTTACAAATAGCAGAGGAAAGAAGGAAAGCGAAAGGCAAAGGCGAAAAGGAAAGATTTACCCAACTGAACGCAGATTTCCAGAGAACAGCAAGGAGAGATAAGGAGGCCTTCCTGAATGAACAGTGCAAAGTAATAGAAGAAAACAATAGAATGGGAAGGACTAGAGATCTCTTCAAGAAAATTGGAGAAATCAAGGGAGCGTTCCATGCAAAGCTGGCCATGATAAAGGACAAAAACGGTAGGGACCTAACAGAAGCAGAAGAGATTAGGAAAAGATGGCAAGAATACACAGAAGAACTATACAAGAAAGACCTCGATGTCCTTGACAACCACGACGGTATAATCACTGACCTCGAGCCAGACATCCTGGAATGTGAAGTTAAATGGGCCTTAGAAAGCATTGCTAACAACAAAGCTAGTGGAGGTGATGGTATTCCAGCTGAACTATTCAAAGTCTTAGAAGATGATGCTGTTAAAGTGCTGCACTCCATTTGCCAGCAAATTTGGAAAACGCAACAGTGGCCACAGGATTGGAAAAGGTCAGTATACATTCCAATCCCAAAGAAGGGCAACGCCAAGGAATGTTCAAACTATCGCACAATTGCACTCATATCACATGCTAGCAAGGTCATGCTCAAGATCCTACAAGCTAGGCTTCAACAGTACGTGGATAGAGAACTGCCAGAAGTACAAGCTGGGTTTCGAAGAGGTAGAGGAACTAGAGATCAAATTGCCAACATTCGCTGGATTATGGAGAAAGCAAGAGAGTACCAGAAAAATATCTACTTCTGCTTCATTGACTATGCTAAAGCTTTTGACTGTGTGGATCACAACAAACTATGGCAGGTCCTTAAAGAGATGGGAGGACCAGACCACCTCACATGTCTCTTGAGAAACCTGTATAAGGGCCAAGAAGCGACAGTTAGAACCGGATATGGAACAACTGATTGGTTCAGCATAGGAAAAGGAGTACGACAAGGATGTATATTGTCGCCTTGCTTATTTAATATATATGCAGAGTACATCATGCGAAATGCTGGCCTGGATGAATCACAAGCGGGAATTAAGATTGCTGGGGAAAAGATCAACAACCTCAGATATGCAGACGATACCACTCTAATGGCAGAAAGTGAAGAGGACCTAAAGAGCCTCTTGCTCAGGGTAAAAGAGGAGAGCGCAAAAGTGGGCTTGAAGCTCAACATCAACAAAACTAAGATCATGGCATCCGGCCCCATCACTCCTTGGCAAATAGAAGGGGAAGTCGTGGAAGTAGTGACAGACTTCACCTTCCTGGAATCCCAGATCACCGCAGACTGTGACAGCAGCCATGAAATTAAAAGACGCCTGCTCCTTGGGAGGAAAGCGATGGTGAACCTAAACAGCATGATAAAAAGTAGAGACATCACCCTGCCAACAAAAGTCCGCATGGTCAAAGCAATGGTATTCCCAGTAGTCATGTATGGCTGCGAGAGTTGGACTATAAGGAAGGCCGAGCGCCGAAGAATAGATTCTTTTGAACTATGGTGCTGGAGAAGACTCTTGAGAGTCCCTTGGACTGCAAGAAGAACAAATCAGTCAATCCTAAAAGAAATCAACCCTGACTGTTCCCTGGAAGGCCAGATAATGAAACTGAAGCTCAAATACTTTGGCCACCAAATGAGAAGGGAGCACTCACTGGAGAAGACCCTAATGCTGGGAAAGATTGAAGGTCAAAGAAGACGAGGATGGCAAAGGATGAGATGGTTAGACAGTGTCATAGATGCAACGAACATGAAATTGAGCACACTTCAGAGGACGGCGGAAGACCGGAAGGCCTGACGGGAGCTGGTCAATGGGGTCGCGAAGAGTCGGACTCGACTGTGCGACTGAACAACAACAAAAATCCAAAAAATAAACTCACTTTGGGGCAGTAAAATTTTCTAGGTTTGTTCTGCCCATGCCAAACAACGTCTTACCCAAGAAACTTAGTGGGAAAGGAGATCAAGACTGGACTACGGAGGAAAATGAAAAAGGGCTTGTCTCCTACATTGCAATCCTAAACAAAGTTACACCCTTCTAAGCCCATTGTAGAGTAGAGACCCTGCCAACAAACACCCTGTCTGTATGGTCAAAGCAATGGTATTCCCAGTAGTCATGTATGGCTGCGAGAGTTGGACTATAAGGAAGACTGAGCACCAAAGAATAGATTCTTTTGAATTATGGTGCTGGAGAAGACTCTTGAGAGTCCCCTGGACTGCAAGAAGATCAAATCAGTCATTCCTAAAAGAAATCAACCCTGGAAGGCCAGATACTGAAGCTGAAGCTCAAATACTTTGGCCACCAAATGAGAAGGGAGTCCGCACTGGAGAAGACCCTGATGCTGGGAATGATTGAAGGTCAAAGAAGAAGGGGACGGCAAAGGATGAGATGGTTAGACAGTGTTATCAAGGCAATGAACATGAAATTAAGCAAACTCCGGAGGGCCTGGCGTGATGTGGTCCATGGGGTCGCTAACAGTCGGACTCGACTGTGCGACTGAACAGCAACAACTACATTTAGATGGTTATAACTATCTTGGAAGTAAAAACTGGGCACATTTCAGTTTCATTGATTTTAATGGGAGAAAGTTATTCATGTGCTGAAATCTCCACTGAAATCAATGGGATCGAACAGTGCTTAAGTTTAATTAGATCATGTTTACTGTTTTGCTTCATAGATAAGAAAACCAAATGGGATATAAACCAAACAATATTTTGAACTAGTGTCAAGAGGATTAATCAATATCTATCTTAATCAATAGTAAGAACCGTTTCTAATTTCACTGTTATTAACACAAATCATGTCTTTTCCTTAACATCCATGTATATTCCAGTTTGGTATCAGTTCTCCACGTTTGTGTCAAGCTACAGTCAAGCTGGGCACCATGTGCAACTCACCTGGGCTGGGCATCCCACCAGCAAGTGTGCCACGGTGGGAGCAGGGGAGGAAATGAACCCTGTTTTGGCCTCTCAGTGTGTCCCTAGAAACATTTTTATCCATATCTAAGGAAGCCAACCATCAGGCACGAAACCCCAAACTGTGTGGTCAAAAAGATTCAACTTTTCTTTCTCCCTTCTCATCTTGCAAGAATGAGCTAACGTTCCAAGATGGACTTTCTGCCTATTTTTCTGGGCCTGGGCAGGCTTGCAGAGCTGTTTTGTTAAATGGGGGAGGGAACATGACAAGATTGCCTCCCCTTAAAGACTTCCGCCAGCAGCACAGCCACACAGTGCAGTAGTCCTGTCTGAATAACAGTGCTGAGTCTGCGTCCTAAAACATGACAGGACATCAATCTAAAAACAATGCTACTTTTATTTGTTACATTTCTGGTGTCTGACAACTTTTAACCACAGGAAAGGAGCCGCTTTGAAGAAGCTTCTTGCTAAGTTTATAATCTAGCATGGAGTTTATACATTAGCCCTCAGGGCTCAAGGACTTTATATTTTTTTAACCTGAGTTAGGGGAGGTTTCGTCTAAAGGTTTTTTTTTGGGGGGGGACAAGCACATTTAAGAGGGAAAAGAATGCTAAAACTGGGGATAGGAAAATGTCACTGAATCTGCATCATCATATGTTCCTGAGTAGAGGTTTTAATTGAATAACCCTGGCCCCGGGCACATGGGCCAGATAACGTGGCAGGGGGGAGGCGTGGCTGTTCGCCTCGCAGCAAAATAAAGCATGGTAGCCCGATCACACGGTTCCCCCAAGTCTCCTCACTTAGGCTGTTAGCTGGTGATCACACGGTGATGTTGGAGCGTGGCAAAGAAGCGGCGTGGCAAGCATTTCGTGTTTGTGCACATGCGCAGTTCCATGGAGCAGCACTGCTTTTAGTTATTTTGTGCACATGCGCTCATGAAAAAATCCGGTTTGCGATGGGACCTGGATGGGCGCCGGATGCCACGGGATACCAGTGCCCCCGCGATTAGATGCCCGCCCCTGCCCCGCGTTTTCCAGATACTAGTGCACTTTCTGCGGTACTTTTTAAATCTTTGGCGGGATGCCACGGATTGTCCATGGGTGTGCTACACTTCTCAGGATGTTGCGGTGTGATCGCCCCCCGAAAATCCACCTGACATTTGTGCCTTTAGCGTGGCAAATCCTCCGTGTGACCGGGGCCCCAATTGATGTAAATGGACATTAGAGCGGAGATCACATGTGCCAGTTGAAGCGGAGGGGAAGCGAGGTTATTCCCTCTGGAGTAATTCGACCCACAGTTGCAAGATCACACCTCCTTTTGTAGCTGTGGGTACAGCCTGTCACAGGTTGTGTTCAGGCTGGCAGTTTGGCCCGATATAGGCACAGTTTACAAATGGATTAAATGGGTAGGATCACACAGCCACATCTGTCAGGCGTTCCCCGGGCGTACTCACCCCATCAGAGGACAACTTGGAGCTGTGTTAACAAGCCACCACCTCCCAAGTGGTGTTTTTGTTTCCCCCCGCATACATTGCGCATGGTCGGATGTCTGAACACTGGGGAGCACACACAGAACGGATTTAGCAGTGTGAACCTGCAGATACATTCTGCCACTATGGAGGTGGTTTTTTAAAAGAATTGCCCATGTGTACATGCATGCGCATGTGCACTACGCACATACATGATTTTTGGAAATTTTTTTGCAGTTTGCTCCATAGCTGAGGCACCACAATAATGTGCATGCTTTACCACGGGATGTCTCCATGGGTGAAGGAGGTCTTCTCTTACAGGCAGTAGAATTTTTGTCCTCCACCCATTAGTGTTTGTGCTGGACTGCTCAGGCAACCCTGCAAGGGAGTGGTTCTGTGTGCCAGGAATGCTAGCCAGGGATCAGTATCTGAGATAACTGCCTTCAATAGCAACTTTTTGGTAGTTTTCATTGCTGTCTCCATCTTACCATTACTTTGTGAGTAGGCTGGTGATGAAGTGTGGTGGTCAAACTCCCACTTTGTTGCAAATAAGTTAAAGTCTTCTGATGATAACTGAGGTCCATTATCAGAAAATACTATGTCTGGAATGCCATACCTTGCAAATGGTCTGATCAGGCCACCCCAACAGCATGAGTGCACACTTGAACGATCAGACAGGGGAAAGTCCGTTGGAATCCGTTTACTACCAGACTTCCCCCGGTGTCTCACCTTCAGTTTAACAATAACTGTTTTAGGTTAAATAATGATACAAAAAATTCCCTTTAATTTGTATTTATGTATGTTTGTCTTTGGCCCCGGTCACACGGAAGATTTTGGCTCAGGAGAGGGATGGATCGGGGGCTTCCCAGATGTTGCTGTCTGATCGCGCACTTTAGATCTGTTGGGCATTCGTGCCTATGTCGTATCTATGGCGCTTGTGATCACAGCCTAGCACTTTTGAGAATGCATGCTAACAGAAAGAAGCTTCGGGTGAGTTCTGTTATAATATCAGCTCCTTAGTGTCTCCTCTTCAGATGATAAGTCTGGAAAGCATTTGGAACATGGAATTTCCAGAATAATATGTTCAACATGGTACATTTCAAACCAAAGACTGCTTTTAAAAATAAACCCTGGTTAAGTTTGAGCACTGATGTTTGGGACAAGGGTCGATGCTAAGCTCAGTGATAAATCTTACATTTCTCAGGGTGATTTCCCACAAGCGCTGCTCCGCGCTCACTCCTCCCTTTTGCCCCGATGGTACGTGTCAATTTCACACAAAATCTTAAAAAATATAACTCTTTACTCTTAGTGCTTGACAAGGCATCAGCTTCCCAGAAGTTGGAGTAATGATCTATAGTGACTAAGTCCTGTTTGTCCCTAAAAGTAAATAAATAAATTTCAACATTTCCCCATGGTCTGATGGGCATCTCTGGAGGCAGGAAAGTCTACTTCTGTTGTTGATTGTCACAGGAAGAACAAGTATTATCAGATGCTATCAGATATCATAGTTGTGAATTCATGCTTGGCCAATAAACACACTCCCTTGCCCTTCTAAAGCACCTTTCAATGCCCTAGTGAGAAGCATGGATCTTTTTTTTTTTTTTTTTTGCATGACTCCCTTACATAAGGAAGCTGATACAACTGCTTTCTGCCCCAGAAAAATTATTCCATCTTTTACACTCAGCTCCTTTGAGTTGAAACTATGGCTCAACCCCTATTGGTACCTGATGCTTTTTCTTCAAGCCGTCCTTTTAGTATTGTCACCTTGACAGCTTGCAACTGTACATTATCTGTAGCTTCCTGAATTCTCAGAATTTCTTTGCTGAAATGGGGAGGTAGTATAGCATAGTGATGGATTCAATGTCTTGGTCCCCCTCTCCATACTCACTGCTGTTAGATATATATGCTAAGGCTGCCAGCATTTGTCTGCAGTACTTGGACAATATTTGATCTCCACATCATAACTAGGAATGGGCACAAACTGGTTCACAACCCAAAATTCGGCTCATACTTGGGCCAGTTTAGAGTTCATGAACCAAGGTGCCTTCCCCAAATTTTCCAGACTGTGGCCAATTTGGTTCAGTTGTTTGGGGCCAGTCATTTAAACCTGACAGCTAGTGGTGCAGGGCCTGCCAGTGAACTATTATGTTTAAATGGCTACAAACAGCACACCAGGACCTACAGTGTGCAATAGGTGAAAAACACAAAACCACAACACTGTAATGCTTAGTTATATATGCAAATTATCCACTTCCAATATTTTCATAAATTATTGATAATCATATAGTCCATCACACATGAGTGAAAAGTCTCTTGTTGATTTCACAGCAATTCTTCGAATGTCAAACCCCTTGTTAATTTCACAGCAAGTTGTTTTCTTCAATATAGTAAAGCAAACCCCTTTTAATTTTACACCAGGTTTCAAATACCAGATTCTTCCTCAAGAACCTATATGCCAACACAACCTTGAATAGCTTGTTAGCATGCGAAGATTTGTCAGGAGCGTTGGTTCCATAACAAGGCAACCTTGAGGAAGAATCTGGTATTTGAAACAGTCTACATTTCTGGATGAATCCATTGGTCATGGTGCCGTCATGGTGCTGCATACGTACATTAAGCTATACATAGCAGTAAAGACTACACATCCCAATTGTTTATCCAAAGAATTTTGTAACCTATTATGTAGCTAATGTCTGTATCAATGGTCTTCAGCACCTTCATTCTAAGGCAGCAAGATGGAACCCACCAACCTACAGGAAATAATGGACATAGGCACATGACAGGAAGAGGAGGAGCCAATGTTATGATCTCACTGATGAGGAAGAGAATTCCATGCTGTAAACATGCACAGAGTACTGATGGACTGAGCTACAGAGGCAGTGGCCAGACTTTGGAAACAGAAAAAAGTCTGGGGGGGGGAGTCTATACCTGCTAAAGAAAATCCTCTCTGCTCTTGACCTTGCTGCCCTATGCTACCACTCCTCTGAGTATGTGTGCAAAGAAAAGCAGGAAACACTAACAGCAGGCCCTTCCAAAAAGCAACAAACAAATCAGGGCTCCTTACAAACTTACAGCCCAACAGGTAGTGCTCCAAAACCTGAGTCCTCACATGAAACCAGGAATCTGTTGCTGATGGACTAGGTAATCCTCTCTATGGAAGTCCAAAATCCCTTTCTCCTTCAAGAGTTAAGTCTCCTGAGACAGACTAAGAGGTCGTTTTAAGTTTTTGATTTAGGCAGTTCGGAGGAACTGTTCCAAAATGCCCCATCAGAGTATTTTCCTTTCATCCCATTGCTATGTCTACATGGTTACACTTTTTCCAAGAGAGGAATAAAGTTCTAAAGCAAATTTTCCATTTCCTCATCCTGCGATAAACTGCAGTTATCATTTTCTAAAATGAAAACTGGCACTTTGATAAAAAAAGGTGATATGCTAAACATTTATTCCTCTTGTAATTACCCTGGTTTTGGCAAATTTCTTAATTGCATGAAGAACTATTGGTGTGTACCCATTTCTCCTTTCCTCCCTGCTATCTCCCCTCCCCATGTTTCATTGAAATGGCACCTAAAGAACAAATTGCCTCCTTTGTCTGAAGCCTGTTCATTCACAGTGGGGCTCTTGATCTGAACAAACCTGAAGATGTCAGGCTGTATAAACACTCAGGCAAAGATATGTTTCATAAAGGCTCCTGCTCTGGAAAATTATATGCTACTTCCAGAATGCTTTGCCACATTTAAAAGTGTAATTATACCCTTCTCCTTAATGAGTGACACAGCATATGTTTACACATGTTTTAGCTGACTTATGACAGTATGTAGAGAAGCACATTGTACGTTTGGTGGCAACATCTAAACCATGATGGGAACAACATCTGCTAACAGCACCCAAGCATTTTAAAATGCACAGTGCAGACAGGCAGTGTTAGAGGGTACTGCCTTCCCTTTTCTCTACAGGAAATTATGCTATTTTATTCTAATCTATTTCTTCTGTCCTTCAAACTCCTGTTCTTCACTTCAGCTTTGTTTGACATTACATAGTTGAATCATTTGACTACCCTGTGGCTTTCACCCATTCATTATGCTTTTTTTATTGATATGGCTTGAGTTTTATGGTGCAGCAGCTTTTCAGTGGAGTGCTTCATTACAGGTACTATTTACAATTTTGCAAACAACTTTTTAAAACACTAGCACGATAAATCAAAAGCTTGGCCTATCCCCACTGTGGATTGCACAGATGGTTATGCAAATATCTCAACATTCTTTTCATGTTGACCAATGAGTAGGTGATAGTAGATAGGGTATTGGTCTGGATTTGGAAGATTTGTGTTTGAATACATACTTAGCTGTAAAACTAAGTGGACTTTCAGTTCTGGCCAATTTTACAGAGTAGTTGAGATTACTAATATATAAAAGTTACTTTTCACATTTGGAAATGCTGTATGAACACTATGATGCCTGTACACCCTGAAATGAAGATTCATAAAAAGGTTTACCTAGGATTTATTGAATAACTCTTGAAATGCCAAACCAGTCAAATTTAGCAGAGGCTCCCTAAAATCCATTTATTTATTTGGACATTTGTATCCTGCGTTTTATCTCCAATGGGGACCAAAAGCAGCATACCACGTTGTCCTTCTCGCCTACATTTTTGTTCTCAAAACAGACCTTGTGAGGTAGGCCAGGCTGAGGCTGTGTGACTGACCCAAGGTCACCCAGAAAACTTCCATGGTATAGTGTAGATTAAAACTTGGGTCTCCCAGATCTTGGTCTCTCTCACTACTACACCATGTTGGCTGTCATAAAAGGCTTCATAAAGAGTTTGTCAACATTTGGACAATTCTACCCTGGCTACATACTGGATATAACAATACTCCTGTCCTGTGCTGTAATTTTCTTGCTTGCCCAAATCATTAACACCCATTGTCATGATCTGGGCTGTGCCACCAGAGGCCTACTAGGCCCAGGGAGCCTGGCTAGCAGTAGGTGAGGCTGGGCCTACAACTCCCAGAAGCCCCTGAGAGGTTTTGGAGCCAAAGTTGACCAATAGGAAAAGAGGGCTTGGAATAAAAGATCTGGTGCAGCAGGAAAAGCTGTTCTTCTTCCCAGAAGGCAGAGCCAGAAGGGACTGAGGCTGCTGTGGGGAAGAGACCCTCATCCTGAGGGAAGGGTGAGTAGTCTAGTGCCACTTGGAATAGTGAGCTAGGGACAGTAAATATTTAGACACATTAGGGCATTTGATTTTTTTTCTTTTCACCCACTTACTGTTATATTTCTGCACCTTGTCTGTTTGACTTCTTATAAAATAAAGTATTTTATTGTTCACTCTGCCTGGTCCTCATGCCTATTATTCAGCATAAAGGGAAGTCTAAAGGCCTGGGAAGGTGCTCTGGGCCTTCTCAGAGGAGCCTGGAACTAGAGTGGTGGCAGCGTCGGGTGACACCCCACCTGAACTGTGACACCCCTCTTGCCATGTCAGTCTGCTTAAGAGTTCAAATGATGGTTCCCAGCACTGAGTACTTCCTTTCTTACCCATTTAAGTCTGGGCAACAGTGGCTAGCTTGGATACTTTCCCTCATCTGTGGGGGTTACTTAGCAATGTACTTTAAGCTTCCAGTATATAACCAAGGCTGGCTGAAGGATTTTTGGCAGGTTGGGCAATAAATGACATTGCTACCTCTTCTTGTGCTGTGGGTGGGTCGGACAGCATCAGGGCTGGTTAGTGGCCCTCTATCTCTGGCACCCTAGAAGATTGCCTAGGTACACCCAGGTCCCGGTCACACAGTGAATTTGCCGTGGGAGAGCCATGGGTGGTGGGTGGATTATCAGGGCGCGATCACACCGCAACATCTGGCAACATCTGGCAACATCTGGCAAGCGCAATAAAAAAGTACCTCCTATGTAGTGGCAATGGGTTTGCCACGGGCTGCCTCCGGACTCCTGCAGTGTGATCGTACCGACCCCTCATTAATGCACAGGTGGGGAGGACAGGACCCGTTGTTTTTTCGCCAATGCATGGGATCGCGTTCTGGCATTTCTAATTGCACCGGAGCAATTAGCCATGCCCCCCCCCCGCGTTATCCGGCCCGTGTGACCGGGGCCTCAGTAGATTAGCCAGCCCAGTACATAACCCCAATGAGCCCTGCCAACCATTCTCCTCATGTCCAAATACCTACCTTTCTAAGAACAAACTGAAGAAGGTGAAAATAGATCCTTCTCCAAGCTAATGGAATCCATTTTTTCCCTTTTTGGCTGTTTAGCAGCTAGTTAATCCCAGATTGCTTCATTGAAGGGTGGGAAGGGCAGGTAGCTTCCATGGCAAAAGCCTGATAAGGAGGGGATGGTTGGTTTTAATTAGCTTTCCTTTCTTTCCCTCTGATTGATTCGAATGTATAAATCAGCCTGCTTGGCTCCTACCCACAATATATCTACAACTCACTTCTCAGAGAGGCAGGGTCTAAACCAGTTCCCACTTCACAGCTGGTCAGGGATCATGTTAGTAATTTTTCTGTCAGGGGAAATCAGTATGTTCTGGATCATTTTAAGTATTTTGAATGACTTAATGGTTCTCATACGTAGTTTTCAGAATTATTTGAAAACTACAGGGCAGACAAAGGTCTGTTAGTTTAAAAAGGCTCTGTTGAAGAGCTTAAGGTCCAAAGTAGTCTGGAGGTTGTTGATGTTTGCTCCTTTCTTACGCAATGTACATATTCTCTCAAGAAACGAAATCTCCATATCTCAGTCTCTCAATAAGTTATATTTGTGTAAATTTAATCCTGAACATTCACAGTTTACTTTCCCCTGATGATAAAATGTTTATTCTTCTCCTGTGTTACATCTCTGTTCTCCCCCAGGATATAAGGGTGGACAAAGTCATAACTGAGGTATACCATATTAGGGAAGAAGGTACCTCAGAAGCTATAAAGTGCCAAGCACTGGCATGCCAGTAACTAAATATTTATTTGGCCTTTTTCACAGCCATGCTTGGTAGTGTGATGGGGAAGTATGGAGTGGGCAAGTGGGGAGAAAATGCAGGCAAATGGGGCTGCCTGCGTAACCAGTATGCAAGGTTACTTCTTGCGAAAACTAAGTGACATCATGACATCAGCAATACTCTAATTTGCTTTCATTCCAAAAATTCAATTAGTTTCAAATTTATTATTACTAGTTTTGTATTTATTTTGTATGTATTATTGTTTCTGTTATTACATTCATTTTTTAAATTTTTTTTGCTTTTCGCCGATGCATCCAAAGGGGATAATATTTTCCAGATTGTTCCAGTTATGGAGGCAGTTGAAGATATAACCTCAGCTTGTGGGTTCTGTGGGGCAGAACTTTGAATGAATCTTGCAATAATTTAAAGGGAATAAAGCATTTTTTAAAACTTTTCACTTAACATCGTATCACGTAACAAAATGTAGAACTTAGAAACACAACAGAACAGTGATCTTTTAAAGTCCAAACAATTAACTTTTTCCTTCTTCACAGCTTGTCACCCCCCAAAGTCCATCTGTTTCCTCTTGTTGGTGGTCTAAGAAGTCTCCAGCTGAACACTTTGTGCACTGGCTTCCAAGATGAAGATTCCAGATCAACTGTCCATTAGATAACACAACCCTGAAACAATCATTCTAAAGTTTACAATTTAGAACAAAAGTCTCCTTCCTTTACCAGTGTCCATCCACAAATCATAGTCAAGAGGGCAGTCTTGATTCCCTCCTCTACTTTCCACACAACCTGCACCCTTCTGCATCTAAAGTCTCCACCCCTTCCTGGCTCATTCCATTCCTACATTTTCCCCTGCTAATATGCTATTGTTTTGACAGTATCTACACATTTAGGCGTAATGGAAAGATTAAATAACTACATATTACAGTGTTACAACAAAGTTTTACTCAAAGTGTAAGCTTTCATGTGCAAGCACACTTCTTCAGACAAATTGGGATAAAATCTCCTCAGGGGCTACTTACAGGAAAAAAGAGCGTGGGGCAGTCATTAGGAGGGATCACAGAGACAAGATGTATATGTAGAGCTGAAATTGGATCAGGTGGACGGTAAGATCAATGGATGGCAGCAAATTAGTACATAAATGCAAGAGTTAACAAAGAGATGTGCAAAAGAAGCTAGGGGGCGGTAACACACACACGGGATAAAGCGGGGGGAAGCAAGGCTATTTCCTCCCGAGGAATTTGACCCTCAGTTGTGTGATCACACAGTCCTTGGAAGCAGCAGGCACAGCCCGCCACTGCATGATCAAACACAAATGCTGTTAGTTTCCGATGTGCTTAAATGAGGAATTGATGTATTGCATCTCCTCACTGAGGGCTCCCTATGGAGTTTATGATGATGTGCATAATGCGAAGGGAAAAAAACAATGACATGGAGTCGGGAAGGCCTGATCAGACCATCCCAATGCCATGAGAGTGCACTGGAGCAATCAGACAGGGGAAAGTCTGTCCGAGGCCAATCGCAACGAGTTTACTACCGGATTTCCCCCGGTGTCTGTTTACTCCACTTCTGCGGTGGAGCAGAATGGGTTGCCGATGGATGCAGGGCACTTCCCAGATGTTGGTGTCTGACTGTGCCCTTTAAATCCACCTGGCATTTGTGCCTATGGTGGGTGTAATTGTGCATATGATCGCGCCCCTAGAGTTGACTCTAGATCCAGAGTTCCCTCTTCTGCTTTCCACACATTCTGCACCCTTCTGCATCTAAAGGCTCCACCCCTTCCTCACTTATTCTATTCCCATTCTTTTTCTTGATGCTCCTTTCCCATTTTTAATTCACTTTCTTAGCTATCTTATACTCTGTGTCCCCCTTTTTTCCCCAGCAACCTGTCAGTTCATAATTGACAAGTTTACTATTATCTGTGCCTCACTTA
The DNA here is from genome assembly GCF_001447785.1 of Gekko japonicus. Classification (NCBI taxonomy): domain Eukaryota; kingdom Metazoa; phylum Chordata; class Lepidosauria; order Squamata; family Gekkonidae; genus Gekko; species Gekko japonicus. The sequence continues at coordinate 169,193 of NW_015170281.1, forward strand.
CTTCTCCCTCTTCTGACCATTTTCTTCCTCATCTTTGTTTTTTAAATTCACCCCTGTTTCTTTTGATTATCTTCTAAATTAGCTACTTGTGCGTGACCTTTTTTCATTCTCCTTCTTAAAATCTTTTGCTCCTACTATTCTTCCAGCTGTTCTGTGTTTGTGTCTTTTTGTGTGTGTGTTTGCCATATGTGAAGGTGAGGGGGGTGCACAAGGATCCTTGAGCCTTGTTCATGGAACAACAAAATATGCCTGACTTAGCAAGTGTTAAAGGATAAAAATCAAAAGCAAAACACCCTACTAATTGTGGGCATAATATTTTGACATGTAGCATTTTCTTGATTTTATCAAAATTAAAATTAGTAAAGTGATTGTCAGCGCTAGTCCAACATGTTCTTCAGGGCCAAATTGTCACAACAGTTATCTGTTGGTTCTGACAGAGGGGTTAAGTGTGTGTTTAAGGCCACTCCTCAGACTACAAATGCAATTCACAAGATTGAACACACTCTATGGTTTTACAATAAAGTTTTACCCAAATGCCAGAGCATCCCCCAGCAATGTGTAGACATCAGTTCTGGGTGCCTGGGGAGTGACATCAGTATCAGGACACTACCAATCAGGGGAGTGATGTATCAGGACACTACCAATGTCCCTCTGGTTTCCTACCTTCCCCCCAAGTGCCTGCCGGCAGCAGGGGATTCCCCCACTCCTGGGGGAGGGGGCTGGTAAGTCTAATCCATACAAAGAAATACCTCTGTTCATACAAAATGGGTATGTCAGGGAGAAGGTAATCTTGAGCCCTCCGCATGTAGAAGGCTAGTCTAGAACCCTCCCTATGGATTTTTAAATGAAGGTTGCTACGTCTGATCATATGAGTTCCACTTGCAGTTTGAAGTGGAACAGTCCAGACACAAGTTTACCACCTCAGGAAGAAGTAGAGTGGCGTCTCAGAGCTCTTCTTTTTGTCTTGTAATTATTGATGAGGGATAGCTCTGTGATAGCAGGGAACAAGAACCTTCTTGTAATTTAATGCTTTCCCACCTCCCCAGGATTATTATACAATACTGCCCCTAGGAAAGCTGATTATTTCTTCATGGAGAGGGATTATTTCCTTGAAAAGAAAGGTGTAACTTCTCATTTTGGTAGACATTTTATTTTATTCCAGTACTCATACTTTCATTCCAGTTCTCAGCCATGGTTTTCCTATAGGAAGGAGGAATGCATTCACAGAAAGAATGGCATCCATACTTCAGGAGGGTGCTCTGCATCAGGAATGTGATCCTCCTGAAAACAGAGAGGAAGTCAATGTAGTGATTAAAATAGCCTATCAAGCAAGTGAGAACCTATCACAGACATTATTAGATAGTTAATTCTAGATTTTTGAATCAGGCCTTCGTATTTTGGAATGTTATCTTTTCCCACAAAAGATCATTTGAAGGTCATGAAGAGAAATGGAAGAGAGGAATTGAATTTTCTCTTGCTAACAGATCATCATTCTAGTGTTCCCTTCCCCATTATTTTAATGGTGATACACTGAGTTCATTGGACATTAAACATTAGTTTTATGTGACCACTAGCCAAATTGCATGGAATTGTGCATTCAAAAAACAAAATTATAATAGCAAGACTGAACCTGGAAACAATTCTGTGAAAACTCAGGTCACATGTGTGTTTTTGTGTAGTGCAGCTGTAACAAAACTCTGGGTTAGATGCATAAAATAAAGATGGATGAAGATAGAAGCCTACCCTATTTACTTGCCTTTCACTTTGAAGAATGGTCCCAGTGCTGAGATACAGATGGTCATATATACTCATTGCTCTTCTTTCTTTCTTTCTTTTAAATCACAGCAGTGTGTGTGTGTAGTAGTAGAGGGTGTCACTTTCATAAGAATATTTTACTGTGAGAAATGTGAGGTGGAAGTCATCTCATGGTTCTGCTCCCATCATCACAAGTACCACTTTAACGCTGCAGAATCCATAAGAGATCATGGCCACAGACCCATCTGTCACATTCTGACCTCTGTAGTTACTTCAACATTTTCCTTTCAGCTTGGCTCTGATGGCTAGGTGTGAGCTCAGCTCAAAGAAAAGTGCTAAAAGAAACAAAATGCAGTACATTAAGATCAAGGAGAAGACTGAATTTCACATTTTGCTTGTTTAGTTCAAATATCCTCATGTTGATTTCACTTGTCCTTTGTGAGAAACAGAATCTATTTTCATACCATCCTTTGTTCACTTCTGTAAAAAATCCCCATTAAATTTAATGTAATTTTTCAGTGTTCTTTTCCTGTCAATGCATAGAAATAGCATGCACAAACCAACAAAATGGGATGAATCCAGATGTCTATGGACATTGCTGGACAGGAGTTTCCCCCTCCTGGTGATGGTCCACTGAGCCCTCCCTCATATTGTACCTGTGGTGGTCACCAGACTCTTAGGAACAACACTGTGGGCAAAGTTGGGGGAAATTGCTGCCCCTTCTTACTAAGACTGATGAGAGAGTAAGTCTTTGGTTGGATGCATGCCGATATAAATGGTATAAAGACTCAAAACAGAAACAACAGCAGAAAAGGTAAGGAGGTCTGAAACAGAAGACCAAGACAACATAACAGTATCAGAAAGAAACAGAAATGGTCATACCGGTGCATTCCTGGTTACAGACAAAAGGCAAACCTAGCTCCAAATGTTACCACAGAATACATGTGTGTGCACATATGCACACTCAATCCAGGTAAAAGATCTTTGAGTCTATGTATAAAGAAGCTGATTGTTTTGGAGTAGGCAATTCCTTAATCAGGAGGTTAATTAAAATGTCTATAGGCCCCGGTCACACGGGCCGGATATCGCGGGGGGGAGGTGTGGCTAATTGCCCCGGCGCAATTTGATGTGCGATTACACGATCAGATGCGTCGGCGGCACACCACGGGTCCTTCCCTCAGCGCTGGCGGGTAAATGAGGGACCGGATGGGAATGCCACACTCCGGCGTGATCACACCACGGGCGTCTGGAGGCAGCCCGTGGCAAACGTTTACTAGTACCTTGGAGGGTGGAGGGTGGAGTGAGACACAGAGGAAAAGAAGCTGCAGACAAGCAAGCAAGAAATGAGGGGGGTTAGAGGAAGCTGAATCTGGTAACACTGAAATGAGCAGCAGGAGGGAGGGTGTTACCTAGAACAAGTGACTGGGGAGTTTAATTAAGCCATGTGTGTGCAAAATGAAGGTCTGACCATAGGAGGGAGCAGAATAGAGAAAGAGAAAAGATGGAAGGGGAGAAAGAAAAAATAACAGAAACCAATACCTTGCCAGGCTCTGAAGCAGGAGCAGTGGGTAATTGGTTACCAACAGCTTAGTGCATGAGAGTAAGCCTAGCCTAAAATGGATGTGCTTTGGGGTCCCATATTTAACTCATTTTTCCTGCGCATTTCGGTCATATGTTTCTTAGGAGGAGGGGGTTATGTCATGAGGGTCTCATTGCCTATGGAGGCATGAAATGGCAGTTTTCCTTGCTAAGTATATCAAGAGGAAAGGTTTAGTGGTGTAGACTATAGAGACAGGATGTCTCTAGATAGGTTTCTGATAGTCACAAATATCAGCCATTCTAGGGTATTGTTTTACAGAGGTGATCTCAGTGAGTCACCCAGACTGTCTCTGGCATGTGTTTCACAACTTTTGCCTCACTAAGGTAATCTTTACATTCCCACTCAAGCATCTAGCAATGAGGTTTCGGGTTTCCCCTTCTTGTATCCAAGATGGAGTTTCATGCTAATTCCTATACATATCTGTGATATTACTAACACAAAAGCAGTTCCTGTGGAGTGGTAGCACAGTAGGCATAATTTTTTTTTTTACTCTACCTATGTAATCTGCGATGCCATTTGTGGATTTCAGGATAGTTGAGTACTGATTCAAAAATAATCTTTTTGTCAGCATATAAACATAGTAGAATACTACTTCTTTCTTTCTCCTTCAGTGGGGGAAGTCATCCAAAGTGGTTAGGTTATGCCTCCTCTCGCTCTAGGCAGGGCTGTGCAAATTTTTGTGTGGCTCTCCTGGGGTGAAGCAAGACCAGTTTTGATAGCCCTGCAGCTCTAGCAGGATGCATCAGCCTAGGCTCTGTGCCTTTTAAAAAGAAAGAAAGAAAGAGAGAGAGAGAGAGAAAGAGAGAAAGAGAGAAAGAGAGAAAAAGAAAGAAAGAAAGAAAGAAAGAAAGAAAGAAAGAAAGAAATCCAATTGGAAGGGAAACAAAGAGGAGCGGCTTCAGATTATTTTACTGAGATGGAAAACAAAAGGACCTCAAGGAGAGCCCCTATGGTGGGGTTGAAATAAGAGGAAGGAGATCCTCAGAGAAAAACCTTTCCTGCCTGGAACTCTGGACATCAGAGAGGACCCGGAAAGGGACCTGGCATTGGCAGCCACTGCTATGGGCAGAGCAGGAAGATCCAAAGCTTCAGATCTCTCCCTTGCTGCATCACTGCCACAAGGTGTGTGACAACACCTGCAGCCTGCAGAGAGCCATGTGGAGTAAACCACAACTGAAATCACCTGATGGGACCCAGACGCTTCCAGGTCAGCAGGCAGCATACTCATCTGGAACTTTGGATCTCTCCTTTGCCATGCCACCAATGGAAAATGTTTGAAGGCCCCTGAAGCGGGTCACACAGAGTAGATTGTCACTGAAGTCACCTGATGGGATCTGGAAGCTTCTGGGTTGGCCAGCAGCATGTTCATCGGAGAGGAAAGTGAGTGAACCCCCCCCTAAAAAGAAAAGGGGGGACAGGAGATGTGCGAGGCAGTCTTGAGGGACGGGAGTGGTGTGATTGGACAGGCCCCATTCCCCCAGGCTGCACAAGCCTTCTTGGGCCCACTGGCAAGCATAGTGAAAAGTATGCAGACGGAGAGTGATTTCAGCTAAGCATACCTTTATTTGGTTGAGAACAAAGACAACTGGCCGGCTCGCAGGCCGGCTTATATTCACTCAGAAAACCTGCCACCAACTCACCTAAACACACACCCCACTCCCGATAGGCTATTTACAGTAACCGAGAGACCTATTGGCCTTCCGGCTGGGACCTAGCCCTGTCATTGGGCCTGGCTAGGATCCTAGTGGTCTTTTGTCTTGCGACATGAAGCTATGAAGGTTTGAGCCTGGCCAGCCCGGGCAAGTCCGGGCATGTCAGGCTGAATACATTACACATAGGAAGCCAATATGGCAGCCATGACATTTTGCCTGCATTTTTTAACCCGGCCATAGCAGGGTTGTTGATGCAGGCCTGAAGATAGGCCTGTATGCCCCCATTTCAACCCATACCTCCATCAGGACTCCCAGGATCCAGCCACTGTGGACAGGAGACCACACGGGAATGGGGTGGACAGAAACAAGAAGGTGAGAAAACAGCCCCAGAGGCAACAGGAGTGCAGATAGAGCTTGTAATGTATTCAGATGCTGCCCTGAATGCATTAGGAGGTATGTAAATCCTCCCATAGAGAAGCCATGCAAAGCTTCAAGCTTCGGCAGGGATTCGTGCCGAAAAGTATTGTGGCCAATCAGATTTGAATGTTTGTAAGCGGGACCGCTTATGATTGGTCGTTCATGCACACAACCTGATAGGTTGGTTTAATGTACAGTAGGTGTGGCTACATTAGCCCGAAGTGTTTAAATACCGAACTAGCTGCAATGAAATGAGAGATGTCAGATGACATATGTTCGGGCTATCAAGAGTTGTACCGTGTCAGAAGAAGTCGATTGAAGAGCTGAATAAACCTGAGTTTTCTGAAATCACTCTCTGACTACTTTGTTAAGTGCGGACTTAACAATTGGCGACGAGGATGGGATCCAGGAGCGGGTAGGCAGCCCCGCTGGTCCCGACCCAACGACGGACAACCAAGAGCAGCAGCTCGCCGTGGCAGAGCAGCGACAGGCACCACCAGCACCGGTGGCAGCGATCGCAGCTATGGCCAATAGCCCGAAGTTCGAGGCATTCGAACCAGCGACCGAGGACTGGGACGCCTACCTGCTGAGGTTCGGGTTCCACCTTGAAGCGAACGACATCACCACGGAGGAGAAGAAGCGAGCCACCCTCCTGAGCTCTTGTGGCAAGAGCGTGTTCGATGTCGCCAGGTCTCTGGTGGCACCAGCGGACATCGGAACAGTGCCGTTCAAAGAGCTGACGGAGAAGTTGAAGGCACACTTCTCCCCGCAACCGTCGGAGATCGCAAGCCGGCACGCGTTCTTCAAGAGGAACCAAGCGCCCAACGAGACCGTGTCCGATTTTGTAGCGGCTCTACGTAAAGCGGCCAGACCTTGTAACTTCGCCAACGTAG
>NW_015170281.1:176504-192221 GCF_001447785.1 Gekko japonicus
AATGCACCATAAATCGGGCATTGCAGCAGCACTCGTACCCAGTACCGGTAATTAGCCATGTCTTGGCATCGTTGGGGGGGGGAAAGTCTTTGCGAAGTTCGACTTGGCCCAGGCTTACCAGCAGCTCCCCGTGACCAAGGAAGCTGCTGAAGCACAGACCATTGTGACACACAGGGGGGCGTTCAAAGTAAACAGGCTCCAATTTGGTGTGAACGTGGCCCCAGGGATTTTTCAGGGCCTCATGGAAGGGCTGTTGAGGGGGGTACCAGGGACAGTCCCTTATTTTAATGACGTTCTCATTGCTGGGAGATCCGATGAGGAACTTATGCACAGGGTCAGAGAAGTGCTCAAGCGTTTCCGTAAGGCCGGATTGAAAGTAAAACAATCCAAATGTTTGATAGGGGTGGATAGCGTGGAATTCCTGGGGTTCAGAGTGGACCAAAATGGCGTACACCCCACAGACGAGAAGGTGAGAGCTATCCAAAATGCCCCTTGCCCCGTGAATAAAAAAGAGCTGCAAGCCTTCCTCGGGCTGCTCAATTTTTATCACGCCTTTCTCCCCCACAAGGCGTCCGTGGCGGCACCTTTACATGCGCTCCTTCACAAGGACGCAAAATGGCGGTGGGGTGCTGAACAAAAAAAGGCGTTTGAAGGGGTGAAATCATTGTTGTCATCAAATGCAGTGTTGACCCATTACGATGACCAGAAATTGTTGGTCTTGGCCGCAGATGCCTCTCCTTATGGGGTGGGGGCGGTATTAAGTCATGTAATGGAAGACGGGCGGGAGGCCCCCGTCGCGTTTTATTCAAAGTCACTAAGTGAAACTGAAAAGAACTATGCCCAGATCGATAAAGAGGGACTGGCGCTCGTTTCTGCAGTAAAGAAATTCCACGATTTCTTGTATGGCAGACATTTCCTACTTGTGACGGACCACAAGCCGCTGCTTGGAATCTTTGCCCCGGACCGGCAACTTCCAAATATAATGTCTGCCAGAATGCTCCGTTGGGCCTTGTTTTTGTCGGCCTATGACTATGACCTGGAGCACCGGCCGGGCAAGGCCATCGGACATGCGGACGCATTAAGTCGTTGCCCGCTGCCCGGCCGAGATTTGGACCCTGCGCCAACGGCCTCTGTGTTGGCCATCGAAGAACTGCCGCAAGCACCCATCACCTCCAAGGACATTGCCGCTGCGTCGGCTAAGGCCAGTGTAATTGCCAGGGTTCTTAACTGGGTTTGGAGGGGGTGGCCGATGGGTGCTATGGAGCCGGAATTTCGCATGTACAAAGCGCGCCAAAACGAGCTGTCTGTGTCTAAGGGCTGTTTACTGTGGGGAAACCGGGTGGTGGTGCCTCACTGCCTCAGACAAAAAGTGCTGAAATCACTCCATGAGGGCCATCCAGGCATGGTCCACATGAAGGCACTGGCCCGTGGTTATGTGTGGTGGCCCGGGCTTGATGCGGAAATCGAGGATTGGGTCAGAGTGTGTGAGCCCTGTCAGCAGGCTAGGCCTGAGCCGTCAACCGCCACTCCGCAGCGTTGGGAGTCGGCGGGAAAACCTTGGTCGAGGCTCCACCTAGATTTTGCGGGGCCGGTTCAGGGACAAATGTTCCTTATTGTCGTTGATGCGTATACGAAATGGTTGGAGGTTGCGCACATGCATTCCACCACTTCCGGGTCTGTCATCAATGTGCTGCGGCGCCTGTTTGCGACCCATGGTATACCCGATGTATTGGTCAGTGATAACGGGACGCAATTTACATCTATGGAGTTTGAAAAATTTCTGGCTGATACCGGAATCAGGCAGATTACATCGGCCCCATTCCACCCGGCTTCGAATGGCCAGGCGGAAAGAATGGTAAGAACCACCAAAGAAGCACTGAGTAAATTGGTTTATGGTGACTGGGGGGTAAAGTTAGCTTCGTTCTTGCTCAGACAGCATGTTACCCCTTGTTCAGCAACTGGCCGCAGTCCGGCCGAAATGCTGATGGGCCGGAGGCTGGCAACCGTATTAGATAGGTTGCACCCGGACCTGAAGTACCTTAAACCACCACAGCAGAGTGAACAAACGAAGGTACGCATATATGAGAAAGATGACAAGGTGTATGCGAGAAATTATGCCAGTGGTCACTTGTGGCTCCCAGCCACTATTGTTGAAACTGTTGGGTCCAGAATGTATGTGGTACGACTTGCTGATGGTCGCAAGTGGCGTAGGCACGTAGACCAGTTGAGGCAACGGTGGGCGACTGACCGACCCAACGCGTTGCCAACTGAGTCAATAGACCCCGAGGACCTTCCGAGACCTCCCCTGGAGGCGAGTGCTGACGGGCCTGAGGGCATCAGCACTGTTCCAGAGGCTGGGCAGACCCCTCCTCTCGAACTAGGTGTAACGGATGGAAGTGTTCCTGGCTCTGAGGTCCCAGAGCCAACCGAAGTGCCATTGACGGAATTGAGCCCTGAGCCGAGTCCACCGAGACGGTCTCAGAGAACGAGACGAGCACCTTCCTACCTGAGCGATTATGATTGTTCGTAGTTGTTTTTGCTTAGGGGGGAGGGATTTGTAATGTATTCAGATGCTGCCTGAATGCATTAGGAGGTATGTAAATCCTCCCATAGAGAAGCCATGCAAAGCTTCAAGCTTCGGCAGGGATTCGCGCCGAAAAGTATTGTGGCCAATCAGATTTGAATGTTTGTAAGCGGGACCGCTTATGATTGGTCGTTCATGCACACAACCTGATAGGTTGGTTTAATGTACAGTAGGTGTGGCTACATTAGCCCGAAGTGTTTAAATACCGAACTAGCTGCAATGAAATGAGAGATGTCAGATGACATATGTTCGGGCTATCAAGAGTTGTACCGTGTCAGAAGAAGTCGATTGAAGAGCTGAATAAACCTGAGTTTTCTGAAATCACTCTCTGACTACTTTGTTAAGTGCGGACTTAACAGAGCTCCCTGTCTCCCTTCCTGCCCTAGACCTTCTTCCTCAGAGGGCTTCCTCCTCCCCATAATCCCAAGTGCCCTAAAACAAACAAGATACATCCTGTTACCCAGAACAGGGAGACAGGTGATGAAGAGGAGAAATCCTCAGGCATCACAGTGGGATCTGTGGGATGGTGGTTGTAAACCATTCACAGTGGTGGTGCCAAGACCAAAGCACAGCAGAATCAGGCACAGTCTCTGTGATGGAGGAGGGCCACCATGCTCTGAAAGGAAGGAAGGAGTGGGGGGGACTCTGATACACAAGATAGCTCATCTAGGCCATTTTCTAACTGAAAAAAGTCATATCCACTCTGAATTATCAGATGGACAGCCCTAAGAAAATTAAATCAGCTGCTTCACCCATGCTCAATGGGAGGCAGTTTAAGAGACCATCTAGGGTTGCCAAGTCAAAATGTCTTACCGGTGGGGGAGCCTCGCCAGGGTCTGGGAGCCGTTCTTCAATGTGCGTGTGTGTGCGCGAAGCGTGCGCGCTCCAGCACGTCACCAGAAGTGATGCGCAACGTTGATCACATTGAAGGTGTGGCCCCAATCATCGGAGGGAAAATCATAGAGTTTCCCCTCCGATGATCGGGGTCACGCCCCCAACGTGATTGATGTGGTTGCGTCACCTCTGGTGATGCAGCCACGCTGCGGCTTCAGGGGGCAGAGTTCCCCCCGGGGCCCGATTCTGCCACGGCGGAAATTGGGCCTCTGAAGCGGGGGTTTACCCGCCCCCACTTGGCAGCCCTAAGACCATCTAAAGGGCCGTTGGTAGGCCCATGCCCAGAGTTATTTGATAAGGTCTGAGGGCAGAGTGGGTGGTTCCAGGGAACAGCTCTCATTAACAAGTATTGCAAAAAAAAATTCTACACCTTACTGGAGGGGACCAGGGAGGATTTCAAGGTTCCTCTAGGTGATGCCCCAATGGTAACCCTTCATTCAAGGGCTGTCTTGTGTAAAGGTTGGAGACAATTCCTTAAAGTCTCCAGGGACAGGAAAAATGAGATAGCACTAAAAAGTTTCTTTCCACCCAGTCACAAAATGGTATCCAGTTGTCTCTCACGTTCTGTTTATTTCAGTCTTTCAACAAGTCTGACAGTATATCCATTTTTGCTGTCTCGAAAATGTTTGTCAAAAGTTCACTTTCTGTTGGTATCTCTGATTTCTTCCAGTACTTAGCATAAATAATTCTTGCTGTCATTACTATATGTATAATTAAACGTTTAACTTTTTAATCTTTTACATCAGGCATAATATTAAGCAAGAACATTTCAGGTTTAAATGGTAGCAGTAGTAAACATATTTTTGTAGCATTTCATGAACCCTCCTCCAATATAACATCAGCTCTTTACACTTCCACCAAACATGAAAAAAGCTTCCCACCCGTATCTTACATTTCCAGCGTTTATCAGACATTGCACGATACATTCTGGCTAATTTCTCTGGTGTTATATGCCACCAATAGAACATTTTATATAAATTCTCTTTAAAGGCAACCGATTTTGTTATTTTAACATTTGTTCCTCTGATACTTTTATCTTCTCTGATCAAATTGTTAGTCTAAATCTTCTTCTTTCTCTTTATCTGATTCCTCTTCTTTGGACTCTCCCCTATTAGATGAAAGTCTCTTTCCATATTTCTTCAAGAAGTCTTGCACTTTCAATGTTGAGTTAATTCTGTATCTCTGGCCTTCATATGAAAAAAAAGAGAGATTCCGGTATCAGCCATCTATAAGATATATCATTGGCTTTCAATACTGATGAGAGGGAATCATATTCTTTCCTCTTCTGTCTCATCCTCCATGGTACCTTTTTCAGAATTTTAATCTCCTTAGCATCTCATCTCGCACTGCTTTTTTAGTAAATTTCACACAAACCTCTCTTAGTACTTTGTTCTTTCTAGCGTAGCTTGAATTTACTCTCTATATATCAAGTCTATGTCTCTTTGAAGATCATCCATTCTGACCTCCATTTCTAATGCAAGGTTTGCTGTATTTCTTCCCCCCAACCCCCCCCCCCATCAGCAAGGTTCTGGACAAAGCACGGAGAGCAGGAGCAGGGGTGATCTTCACCGCCCCCTTCTGGCCAACATGCCCTTGATTCTCAGAAGAATTTTATGGACTCTCCACAGCATATCCCGTTGAAAAGATACCAGCTGTCATAGGAACCTGCCCTGCATCCAGCCTGGACCTAGCTGATAGCATGGAGTTTGAACAGGCAGACCTAGAAAAGTCTGGTTTTCCTAAAGAGGTAGAAAACATCATGATACAGGCAAGAAGGCTGGCAACTAGATGAATTTATAACTATACTAGGGCCACGTTCAAGAAAGGGGCCAGCATCAAGAATATAGATCCTGAAAGCCTTCTTATAGGGAGGTTATTCACTTCTTGCACCAGGGTTGAAAGCAAGGACTGAGGCCAAGTACACTAAAGGGGTAGGTAGCAGCCCTTGTAGTGGTACTGAAAAATAGAGGGCTGTGCAACGTATCATCCAATAGGTTGGTTAGGAGATGCCATAAGAGAACAATGCAGTTAGCACCCCTGTAGCATAGACTACCTTCCTGGAGTCCATCTAAAGACTTACAGGCACTTGCTAAAATGCCCTTCAAGCCACTAAAGTCCATAGAGCTGAAGTTCCTCTTGTGAAAGGTCACCTTCCTTGTAACAGTCACCTTGGCCAGGAGGATATTGGACTCTGAGGACCTTGTCAGTTAGAAGTGAGCTATGTATGTTCCACAAAGATACAGTAGTACTCAGGTCAGAGCCTTCATTCATCCCAGAAGTAAGCTCGGCCTACCTCTTAAACTAGCAGCTAGGCCTTTCCCCCTATTTTTTTTGTTCGAGACCCTCACACTTGAAAAAAAAGACCTGACATAAGCTTGACGTTCGCAGGCTTCTGCATGCACATATGAACAGCACAGCACAGCTCAGGCTGACACAGTTTATTTGTGTTGCATAATATAGCCAGTATAGGGCAGAAGGTGTCAAAATCCACTATCACCCTTGGAGTAAAACTCTGCATCCCGAAAGCCTATGAAGTCAAGGGTTTATGGGCCCCACAAGGCACAGTGACACATTCTACAGGGCAAAAGACACTTTGGCGGCTTTTTGCACTAGAGCACCCACAGATGAGGCCTGTACAACAGCTAGTGGGTCATCCTTCTCTACCTTGTCAGGCATTATAGGAATGACCAGCAGGTCTTTATTGAGGTGGCTTTTGGGGGAAGAGTGTTATGGCAAGTAGTGGGGCAGGATGATCATTATAAAAGCCATTTTTTTAAATCTCTCCCACCCTATCAGTAAGCTTTGGCATATAACCAGATTGGATGACTTCCCCCACTGAAGGAGAATGAAACATTGGACTTACCCAAGGGTTTCTTCTCTTCATTGGGGCAAAGTCATCCACTTTCCACCCCCCCCAAAAAAAAACACCCCCAAAAGGAAAGACAATATATAATTATTAGCAGTTTTCAGAATGAGACTAAAAGTAGAGGCAGATATGCAGCTAGGCTATTGGATGACTGAAGGGGTGGTCTCAATCCACCTCAAGAGAGTTGCACAAAAATTTGCATAGCCCTGCTTGGAGTGAGAGGAGGCATGACCTAATCAGCTTGGATGACTTCACCCTACTGAAGAGAAGAGACTTTCAGGTATATCCAATGTTTTGTTCTCTGATGCAATTGTCAAGAAACATTCAGCATGAGAAAACAAAATAATCATTTGGTACCTATGTATACAAGGTATATTTTGTCACTGGCATAGATATCTTTAACATCATTAAAGGTATTGGGGAATGACACTTTTGATGGTAACAAAAAGTGGGAAATTGCTTTTAACTAATACATAAACCAAATTATACAATTCATATGCCTTTGCTGACATGGGGCATATTGGTACTTTGTCATAGGAACAATTTTTTCATTTTTACATGGTAAGCTGCACTTGCAACAAGAAGACTCACCTTTTCACACTATTAAAATGTACTGGCTTGCTTCCTTTTTATCTGATCAGTTGAAAGAGAGAAAATGAAAAATGGGCAGATACATTAAAATAAAATTGTAGTGTGTCATATACTTCAGTTTGGGATTGAAAGTGGGTGCTGGATCTGAATAGAGCTAGATGCCATATATAATTCACTGAATTCCTTAGCTGGTGAATCTAATTCACTATATTCATGGTTTTATTTCAAACGGCCAGAAACATTTTTTTCTTACTGTGCTGAAAGACTGTCTCTTGCAATGATCTTTAAACCTCAAGAAAATAAGGTTCCGTTGGAAAGATGAACAAGTCACATAAACTAGGCATGCTGAGAACTTTGCAGTGAACATGCTCATGAGGGAAACATACCTTGTTAGAACACCCTTTATTCCACATGAGGCAAGCTCTTGATTGGATTGCTTCAGTGTTCCCTGGTGAATTTTATCTCACACATAGCACCATGTCAGGAAGTTTTGCGCTTGTGTACTAGCTGCTTGATCAATTGCAGTTTGCTACAGCTTTTGACCAAAATGAAATCATTTTATCTACCCCTAGATCCATGGTCATTGAGGTCATTAAACTGACTGATGAATAAATGAATTGCTTGCCTTTGTCCCTTCTTATCAAATCTATAGTCAGATGCATCACTTAAATAATTGACATTGGCTAGATTGCATTTTTTTTATACCTGCAAACCCAGTGATATCTATTTGAGCAGTGATTGAATGATTAGCTGGGTTTATGGGCAGCCACAGAAGGGCATATTGAGACACCTAAGTAGCAAGTCCCAACTGAAAATCTTAAACTGATTTTTTTTTACTATTTGCATTTTACACTTGAAGGTAGCAGCAGCAAATAAGTGCAGAGGTGAACAGTTGTTGGCATAAAGCTACTTTGATTTGTTCAAACACAGCTGAACTACATGATGATCAGCTTACAACTTGCCACTGGAAAACAGGACATGAGTGGAACTGGTGAAAGTTGGAGTATGCCTGTAGCAGACCAGTTTTAGGATGAGAGGATCTGCTCTATTTTGGCATCTTAGAAAAGATTAATGGTTTATTAGTCTTACCTGTCATTTGTCAAAGACCAGAAGTATTGTATGCATTTCTGTTTTTCCTGTACAGGTATTCACATATGGTTTTAGTTTATAGTTACAGTTACTTAGAATTTGAATGCAGTGGTTTGAAGTTATTGGCTTTCCTGCTGTAATATGAAAACATTTCTTGGACACTTCATATTTTAATTATTATTATCACAAGTATGATCCTTTTCCATGACGTGTGCCACTAGTGGTACTTCCATGTTTTAAAATACATGATTGATGTTCAACTATGCAAGTTTTTACAGACTGCAAACTGTTGCCCATGTAGATTAATTAACAAGGGCAAATAATGGCATGAACTATCCTTTTGGTGATGCAATTAGAAAAATGAGGAAGATCCACTGTATAATGACCCTGAGGATGTACAAACCTCTGTATTTCAAATGAAAGGGGCAAACTGAACAGATACCACATTTGTAATGTGCAAGAGAATTTATAGAAGAATTCTAATAATTCCTTATTAGAAGAATTCTGATAAATATCAGAATGAGTGAAAATATTTCTAAAGTTCCTTGTTCTTCTGAAGTCTATAAATGGACAACTCTCACATCTTGGTATGTCGCTGACTACATGCCAATGACTGTAAAAAAAAATTTTTTTTTAATAGATGCGGCCAGAGTTGTGTATTGTAAGGCACATGTTTTTTAAACTGATGGTTTAAACCTTTTAAACTGATAGTTGCTTATCACTGAACAAATCTTCTCTAAAAATAGATTGATCTTGATAAATTGCATGTTTTACTACCTGATGAGGGTATCTCTGATCCAAAAAGTGTTTTCAATTTACTGCACTCCATATGATAATCCTGTTGCATTGTGGAATTTTAATCTAAATAGACCATATGGAAAAGTATGATGTAAGTGAGGTGGATGAAATGATCTAAAATGTAGTAAAGAATTGCTATCAATAAGTTTAGTGTACACCCTATCAGAACATTTATTAGTACTGTCTCTAACCACTTCTGTATTGAGAAATGGAAGAACACACATATTATGACATGTGAAAGAAATACAGTCGTGAATGGAATTAATCCATGTGCAAAAATGCCTCCAATTTATTCTCAGTTGCAAAAATAATGAAAATAGAGCTGCTAGAGGGGTGAGTGTTTTTTATTTGCTTTCAGCTGAGGTGATTTAGCTGAGAGGGTACTGTGTGGGGGGACTGTGTTTGGGAGTGTGTGGGTGAGTTTTGAGTTGTTGCAGAGTCCTGGTTGTTTGAGAAAGGGGCATTGTTTGACTGTAATTGAGTGCCTGTGTGAATTTGAGTAGCTGCTGACCATATCATATGCTTAGGGAGGCTTCTATTTAAGGCAGCACTTCACTGGGTTTTTTACAGAGTCCCTAGTCGAAGAGTCCCTAGGCCTGAATGCATTATTGCCTCTATCTTCACTGTGGAAGATGAGAAGTGCTTGTCCACTCTAGAACTGCTGATTTCGGGAGGGGTGTTGAAAGACCTGAGTCAGGTTGAGGTGATGAGAGGAGGTTTTACGACTGATAGACAACTTAAAAACTAATAAATCACCAGGCCCAGATGGCATACATCCGAGAGTTTTGAAAGAACTCAAATATGAACTTGTGGATCTCCTGATGGCTTCAAGAGGGAATTAAACATATGGAGCAGAGGTCCATTAGGGGCTATTAGCCACAAGGTATAGATAGGAACTCTTAGTCTGGGGCAAGTGATGCTCTGTATTCTTGGTGCTTGGCGGGGCAACAGTGGGAGGGCTTCTAGTGTCCTGGCCCCACTGCTGGACCTCCTGATGGCACCTGGTATTTTTGGCCACTGTGTGACAGAGTGTTGGACTGGATGGACCATTGTCCTGTTCCAACATTGGCTTCTCTTATGTTCAGTCTCCCAAAAGCCCAGAGAGAGAGAGAGAGAGAGAGAGAGAATGAATGAATGAATGAGGGGGGGGGAGCCAGCAGATTGGAAAAGTGTGGCTGTGAGGCAGCCACCCATAGCCAACCATTCTGAGACCTCAGTGTCCCTTTGTGAGGGGACAAGTGTTGTGGTGACAATGGCAGAAGGCAGACCGGGCCTGGGTGATGGGGGAGATCAGGAAAGGTGGTAAAGTTTGCAGATGACAATAAAGGATTTAGCAGGTAGAAAATGCAAACTTTTTGCAAACTGCTGTAATTTAAATGAAGTTTAAATTCCTTCCTTCCTGAAGCTTTGAGCACTTTCTACAATGACTGAAAAACAAAAGAAAGATATGCCAAAATGTTCAGGTTAGAAAAAAGCTACTTTTGAGTTCCAAAGCCTGAGCAGCAGGCATCCATATTAACAGTTTTTTTGTCAACATTTGTCTACAAGTCAAACATATTCAGTAGCTGCAATTTCATCCTTCAGTTCAAAACAACCCACTTGATCTGGCAAAGTTTGTATTGAATCTGTGATAATGTAAGATTCTTTTATTTCCTTGACTTATGCACAAAAGAAAATCTGTTTCTTCATTTGTATGAAACAAGGACTCATATAACTTTGGAGCAGAAGTTGAATCTGCTCGCTCAAAGAGATCACCCCTCTTAAATTGTCCGTGATAACTGGTCCCCTCCTTTCACCATTTGTGCATCAGCAGATGCAACACAGAGTGGCCAACGCTTTTGTACAAATACGTTTGGGCTCAGTGTGGCAGCAATAGAATTCATTTTATTGTAGGTCCTGGTTATTGTGCATCGATTCATAAAAAGTGTAGTTCCGAAGAAAAGTGCGTTATTGTGCAAGTACTTGAATTGCAGAATAGATTTTAGGTTTCTCTAGAGTCTTTTGTATTCTTGGTGATGTACCCTGAGCCACTGTTCAACATGCAGAGTTAAGTAATTGTGTAGGCAAATAGGACAACCATTAGGCACTCAACTTTAAGTCATAGACATTCCAAAATAACCATATTTCCAGGAGAATAGGAAAGGGTCAGCTTGTACAATTACCATTATTACTAAAATGCTATCAAATCTTACAGTACTCTGTTGGGTGTGGGAGGCTGACTCTGCACAGAGAGCTAAGGCAAGAAGAAGCCATAATTTAGCGCAAAGCCTGTGCAGATGGGAAACATGAAAACATATGAATCCACCTTATACAGAATCAAAGCCTTGGTGCACCAAAATCAGTATTGTCTACTCAGACTGGCAGCAGCTCTTCAGGGTCTAAGGCAGAGGTCTTTCCCATTACCTACTGCCTGTTTTTTTTTTAAACTGGAGATGGCAGGGATTGAACCTAGGACCTTCTACATGTAAAACAGAGGCTCTTCCAGTGAGCCACAGGCCCTCTCCAACATTGCAAGTGTTCTCTAGCCAACTAGTAAGTGTGTGTACAGATAACTAAGCAAATAATCAGCCACAGCCCCTCTCCAACACTGTACTCCAAGTAGCCTTGGTATTTATTCAGATAACAACTAAGCAAATAATGAACTGAAAAAGCAATTTCATTAATATCATCATTATAGTCTGCATTTAAAACTAATAAAATACGTTAATATTAGTTAATTGTATCACATCATTATTACAATGCCTTGTCTACCTTAGAGCTCCTGGAGGCCAGAAGGAGTCAAGGAGAATGAGAGAGGGGTGGGGAAGAAGAGGAAAATTCACTCACAAGGAAAGTTTATTTCTTCTTGTTCTTCCTCCGGGAGCTGGGCTGAAGCTGAGGCTGGGAGCGGCAGAAGGGCTAGGGTAGTCACTCAACTCCTTTCAGCCTGTCATGTTCCATCCCATCTTGGCCAAGTACAGGGTTGAAGTAGGCTAAGAATTGTTGTTCTTTTTCATATCCCCCCAACATTCCTTCTGACATGTCCAAGCACTATGAGAGACCGAGGCACCAGGAAAGGAAGGTTGGTGGTAAGAATGAGATTTTAAGTATGCACTGATTCATGCTGGCCCATGGTGCCCCTCAGCTTCACCTGGCCAGGCTGGGTTGGCAGTGGTAGGCATGGTTCTGGCACCAGTCCCAATTGCATGCCCAGCTCACAACATGAATTTTCTTACTATATGCTAAGGCAGGAGTCCCCCGCATGATGCCCGTGGGTGACATGTGTAACCATATGAACTTATGTTTGTGTTTCTGTATAGTGGTGATGCTGTCTATGTGTGTCTATGCAATGTGTATTCAGGGACTGCTGTTTGGTTGTGTTGCTTTGTTCTGTATCTCATGCTTGCCTAGAAATAGGCTGGCCTGGGGCTGCCTTGCACATACGGACCATGTGCTTCCCTGGAGAAGGTATCCCGTCCTGCATCGGGATAGAGGAGACACCGCGCCATTGCACCCACTTGGAGAGTTATGGAAAATCCCCCAGTGAACCCCGACATCACCGGAATGCCAGGAATCACGTAACCCTCTGCACCTAATCTGGTTTGGAGATCTGAAGACAATAGCATTTATGGCCTTGGAGCAGGCACCAGATCTGCAAGTCAAGAGGTGCCCATGGGAACGGAAGATTCACACCTCACCAAAAGGCACCTTTGATGTAGGGATAGGATCTGCATATTGCCACCACCCCTTAGTAGAGCGTCATCCCCTCGTCACCCCCTCTTCATCCAGTAGTGATAGTTTAGAGGACGGGTTTGATAGTTTATGGCTGGATAGCACATGCCCCCAAAAGAGTTTATTTAAGGAGAAACTCTCCTTTGTCTCTCTGGTTAACCCACCTTCCCCATAGCAGTGCACTAAGGTGCTACAAGTGACTCTACTACTTAAGTTCTCCGGGAGTCGCGACCCAGAGAGCTCACACGTGGTTTGGCTGGTCCTACCTGTGTGCCTTGGAGTTCACAAGCTGCTGCATTTCGGCTGCCCAGCGTTCCAAGGAGGAGAGTTCTTCCTCAGCTGGACCTCAGATGAGTATAGCCGTGCCCCATTGTGTCTTCCCCATTTTGATGCTTTTGTTATTTTCTATGCTGTAATTGTTCTGATGTACTATTGTAACTAAGGAGCTTGTATAACTGTGTGTGTGATTCTGATTTTGTATGACTGCAGAAACCTTTAGTAAAGACAACATTTATTCTTAATCCTAGCGTGTTGTCTCACTTCCTGGGATACAGCGAGCGTCTCATTGGCCATCTGACCTCTGTATAGACTGGTATAGAACTTACGCACAGCCACAACCACCCAACTTCCTTGGTAGATAACTTGGATTGGGTCTCCAGGAATTTCCTGGAGAAGTTGGCATAACACATGGCACCCACCAACACCTTTCTTGGCACTTCCTAAGTGTTTTAGGCAGTGGGTCAGGTGGAACTTTTGAACAGGAAGGGTTCTGATTGGCCACTGGAGGTGTAATTGGCTGTGCATATTTAAAAAGTGTGCTTTGGCAATAGCTGCTACCACAACAGAAAGATTTTCACTGTGAGACGGAAGGTAAGCTGCAACAACCATTTTGTGGCTGACTCTGCTTCCTGCAAGAGCCATTTTGTGGCAGCCATTTTGTTGGGGTGCTCACCACAGTGAGACAGAATTCCAACACAGGCACAAAAAGTTTGGGGACCCCTGCCCTAAAGCATATTGCTGAAACAAAATGCTGCCGCTTTTGCTGCCCAGTTTGCTGAAAGCAAAGTTGGATAGACCAGTTTTGGTGGTATTTTGGACAGCCCGAAACATGGGTGAAGTGTTTACTTCAGATATCAGCTATCACCTCATTCTAGGGGCATGCAATTTTTTCCTCCCAGTATTTTCCAGTTTGGGTCTATTGGAGGCCCCCCTCCAAAAAAAAAACTAACAACAACATTGGGATTCCTGAAAAACCGGTACAGTATTCAGATCTGGGATTTTTCCTGTGTCCAATAGACCCAAGGGGAAAAAAGGAGGGGGGGAAATTGCACACCAGAAGCTGTGCCGGTGGGAAACAGTCTACTCTCCACCAGCACAGCTGATCCTGGGGTTGGCTTCTTGTGCAGCCCCATTTAATCAACCTGAAGCGGAGCTGGCAGGGAGTGAACTACTTCCCGCCAGCACAGTTGATGTCTTCTGCAGTCCCTTTAAACAGACAAATAGCCAGGGCTCTAGTCGGGGGGGAGCTCTCAGGTACGGAGCTCCGGAAGAGAACCTCTAGGGGGCGGTGCAGTCACGTGGTGAAGCCCCGCCCCCTTCTTTACCCCGCCCTCTGCTTCGATCCTCATTCCGTTTGGGAATGAGGATGAAGCAGGAGGGTAAGTAGCCGGGCCTTCTGACACACTTCCGGTGATGTCAGGGGGTGTGGCCTTCTGTCACTTCCGGTGATGTCAGGGGGCGTGGCATATGCAAATAAGTTATGCTAATGAGTTATGCTAATGAGCTCCGGCAGCTCTTTTTCTACAACAAGACCCCTGCAAATAGCTGAGAGGTTGAAGTAATCTTCTTCAGCCTCTCTGCTGTTTTTCAGATCTACCTGGTAATCCCCCAATATATTTGGGATTTTTCTGGGAATTTTTTTTTTGGTTTTCCCAAAGAATCCTGGATACTTTTGGGATGCTGAAATACACCCCAAAATACCAATAAGGTATTTTCAGCTTGGGTAGATCCAAACACACACTCCTACCTCATTCTGTTCACATGGTCCAGGCAGCAGCAATCATCAGGCAACGTTGTGCTTCGAGGCACCACTCTTTCTTCACCCACGAGGCAACCATGCTTCCTACCATCACTGTGATGTGCCTACTTGATAATGGCATGTTGCTGAAGAGATTATCTATGCAGTGAATCTGATGCCTTGATCTGGCATCTAGAGGGTCAAAACATGAAAAAAAATGTATCTAGCACTAGCAGTGTATCTGATCATGGCCTTTGCCACAGGAATAGATGATAATAGCAAAAAATGGAATATGATGGTGATATTGAGAAACCTTTTGGCTCCCCCATGGTTTTGAGCCAAAGAATTTCTGTCTACGCAGCGATGCAATCCATCCGTGACACCCTGCCTCTTTTTCTTATTCCACTGTCATATCTCACTGTAGAGTATAGAGACTAATTTATGTTACTAATATTTAACATCCATCTATCAGTTATTGATGGCTTTCCAGACCCTGTACTAGAATCTTTGTATGGTGTCACAGTGCAAAATTAAAGCACCTCTTCACACATTGTGTTTCTAGGTGTGTCCCTATGATTTTGCAAGTATTTGAAAATATGTTTAGAATCCATATTAAGATGGCAATTCCCACTGATTTCCCCCGTGGCACTGTAGACCCCACTCATACCATTACTGAGAGTCTCTTAGGAGCAGTGGGCTGCAGTAGGAGAGCAGAGGCTAAAATGTTCTGGATCCAACTCTGCATATTGCACAGGTATACCTGACAGAGAGATGAACTTCCTCAAGACTGTTGCTCCACTTTGAATATGCACTAATTGGCAAATATGATGTAATATAATCTGTGAAATCATTCTACAAATGCTATGTAACTCTTACAGGTAGTGACTGTGTTGCCAGAGGCGCTGCCTTTTACTCTTGGGTAGCCCCAATAGCAGGGGCACCCCACTTCTAACCTGATCCAGAGACCCACAAAATTCAGGCCAAGGAAGGCACTCTTGGTTCTGAAACACAGAGCTAGCCACAGCTCTGAAAAGGGGGTCTCCATTTTCAGGTGACAGGCAACCTCAGAGCAAACCTCCAGTTATCTCCTCCACCCAGCAGAGATTATGCTTATGAAATAACAATGAGTTCTAGCAGGTAAAGTATTTACATTTCTAAAGTCTATTC
>NW_015170281.1:193425-193616 GCF_001447785.1 Gekko japonicus
GCTGTTTGCATGATCATATTTTTGAAACGAGTGTCTAAGACCGTTAACAGAATGTCCCTGGACTGCCGTTTTTTGAGTGTTGCTAGGGAGCCTAAGCGGTGAGCTTTCGTTATTACCGGGATAATGTCTCCCACGATCGAAACCTCTTGCGCCAGCCATTTCGATAGAAATTCAGGAAGTTGGAATGGTTC
>NW_015170281.1:193850-206261 GCF_001447785.1 Gekko japonicus
ACACACTTTCTCATCCAGCCCCCTAATCTTAAGATTATTTTGACAGGTAACCATATCTACTTTTAGAGTTCGTTCTGCGATCACCTCATCTACTCTCCGGCTCTCCTGTATTTCCCGCCAATTAAGTTGCGTGTTATTTAATGCACTTCCCGCTACCGCTGCATTTTCGTCAATACTTTTTTGCATATTTTCGAGTTGTTCATGAATCGGACGCATTATAAGTGCCATATTATCTAACAGTGACTTTTCAAGTCTATTCAGTGTCGCTTCAAAGACTGAGGTAGTCACTGGGGCATCGGCTTTCCCCCCCTCGTTGCCTGTCGTCGCCATTTTTGCCGGGATACTGCGGTGCTGGCCTGTTTGAAAGGGGCTCGTTTTGGTGTTTAATTTGACTTGTACCTTCTGTTTTTTGTTGTCCGTTTGATGGCTGAGGGTTCTTGTTTGGACCTCCATAAAGTTTAGAGCGATGTTAGGGCGATTTCAGTCAGCACGATCTGAAGGTGTGGAGAGATCTCCGGAGCTCTCGGTTTAGGCGGCCATCTTCTTTGCCCGCGTCGCCACGCCCCCCATCTATCAGTTATTGATGGCTTTCCAGACCCTGTACTAGAATCTTTGTATGGTGTCACAGTGCAAAATTAAAGCACCTCTTCACACATTGTGTTTCTAGGTGTGTCCCTATGATTTTGCAAGTATTTGAAAATATGTTTAGAATCCATATTAAGATGGCAATTCCCACTGATTTCCCCCGTGGCACTGTAGACCCCACTCATACCATTACTGAGAGTCTCTTAGGAGCAGTGGGCTGCAGTAGGAGAGCAGAGGCTAAAATGTTCTGGATCCAACTCTGCATATTGCACAGGTATACCTGACAGAGAGATGAACTTCCTCAAGACTGTTGCTCCACTTTGAATATGCACTAATTGGCAAATATGATGTAATATAATCTGTGAAATCATTCTACAAATGCTATGTAACTCTTACAGGTAGTGACTGTGTTGCCAGAGGCGCTGCCTTTTACTCTTGGGTAGCCCCAATAGCAGGGGCACCCCACTTCTAACCTGATCCAGAGACCCACAAAATTCAGGCCAAGGAAGGCACTCTTGGTTCTGCAACACAGAGCTAACCACAGCTCTGAAAAAGGGGTCTCCATTTTCAGGTGACAGGCAACCTCAGAGCAAGCCTCCAGTCTTCCCCCTCTACCCAGCAGAGATTATGCTTATGGAATAACAATGAGTTCTAGCAGGTAAAGTATCTACATTTCTAAAGTCTATTTAATTCTTTCTTTTTATACCCAGAATAAAACTTTGTTGGTCTTAAAGGTGCCACTGTACTCAAAGTTTGTTCTACTGCTTCAGACCAACATGGCTACCCACCTGAAAACATACAACACTCTTTATTGTAAATTCCATATAGCCAATTGATTCTCACAGAATGCATCCATTGATTTTTGCCAAACTCTTGTAGCCATAACCAACCTATGGTTGCAATTCAACCATGACTTGACAAATGGAGTTGCATCCCAATCCACTAATTCTTTTACCAATAAATTTATTGTCATTAAATCTGATATGTGATCTACTGTTAGACTATTTATCACCCTCATGCAAATTATAGTCATTACTTCCGGTTGATGGCGGCACAAACACGGACTCACTTCCCGGACGCTCCGGGGGTGTTTCCATGCTCTGACGAACAGAGGGGGCGAGCAGGCTCGTAGACCCCCCCATGAGCCCGGGGGAGGGCGCCTGGCCAAGGAGCTTGGAGGGGGTAGCCACTTCCATGGTGGAATGCCAGGGAATTGAGGCTCCCTCTTGCTCCAGTGGTCCGTTCTGCTGAGAGACCGAATGGTAAAAGTGAAGCCGGCCGGGACAAGCTTGGGAGATTGAGCATAAAAAACGATGAAGGAAAAGGGGTCGCAAGACCAGCTATGAACGTGAGTCAACCCAGAATCGAATTTTAAACAGAAAGACGCTCCCCTTCCAACGTGGCGAGAGTAAAGCAGGTGGGGGAGGGACGCCTCCCATGCGCACAAACCGAGAAGCGAAAAGGGAGGGGAGCGGGAAAAAGTGAAAACGTGATTGCCCAAAAGTACTCACCCATCGAGTGATACAGATAAACGCATATTCAGAGACTTTTTAAGTTTTGTGAAGTAAACAAGCGGAAAAAAGATGGCACGGAAGAGGGACAAGGACAAAGAGAGACTGTTAAAAGCGAAACCAGAGTCCCCGAGACCGGAAACGACCAGTGAGACTATGAAGGCTATGACTGAAGTCATGCGCCCTCTGCTGGAACAGCTCAATGTTTTTAAAGAACAGATGATGGCAGTGACGGCAAACATCACAGCGCAGCAAAAACAGCTCTCAACTGTTACAACAAACATCACTGCCCAGCAAACGCAAATAACGGACTTGATCCAAGTAATGAAGCAGGATGCAGAAAAAGTAAAGGAAATGGCAGTGACAACGCAGAAAGTGGGGAAGAAAGTGAAAAATGGAGAAAAAAACTGATTCTTTGGAAGATCAGATGCTACAAGTTCAAATGGATAAAGCCAATATGGTCCTTCGCTTCCAGGGAGTGCCAGAAAATAGAGGGGAGAATCTTAAAGAACTTATGAGTGATTTACTTGCCCCAGTGATAGAGATAAAAGCGGATTTATTGCTCAATGACATGGATGTGGCCTATAGGTCATATTCAGGATATATAAAGAAGAACAATCTGCCTGGGGAAATAGTGGTAAGATTCTCAAAGAGGCACGTCAGGGATGCTATCCTGAAAGCAGTTTCTGGGACCCCACTGAAGGTGGGGGAGAATGAGGTCAGAACGCTAAAGGATATTCCATTTGAAGTGAGACAACGCAGGAAGAAATATAAAGAACTTGTGTGCTTCCTCCAAACAAACTCAATTGGATATAAATGGCTGTTTCCAGAAGGAGTAACATTCAAGATCAAGGAGAAGAAAGTCAAGATAGACTCTGTTCTTAAGGCTAAAGAGTTCTTAAACGAGCAGTTGGGAAGGTCAGAGGACGGGAAAAAAGAAGAGGACGATAGGTCCAGTGGTGAGCTGGAAACTGGTTCATCTGGTGAGGACTCTTTGTCGGAGAAAGGGGCAGCAGCCCCGAAAAGTCCCTACAAGTTACGGAAGAGAGAGAAAAAGAAGTAAAGGCTGAAGGACTCTGAATTGTGCCTTTGAGAACTTTGGTTCTAGGGGGAGAATGGGGGGGCACAGTATTTGGCAAGAAAATTTGAAAGGGGAGGGTAAAAGGGCTAAAAGATTGACACGGTTCACTAGCAGTATAGTGATGAAAGACTCTGGATTTTGAAGAAAAAGTCATCTGGAAGATCTCCTATCTTGGGTTTTTAGTCAATAGTGGGTTCTTTGCTTTCTCCCATATATGTAGTCCCCTTCCCCCTTTTTTCTGTTAGTTATTTGTAGTGTAAAATAATAATAATAATTTAAAAAACCTCCCCTCCGGGGGAATCAAAAAACAAAACAAAAACAAATTATAGTCATTAAACTGAAACCTCTTTAAGCTTCAGCACTACTGATTGCAATAGGAGGTATCCTAAAGTTCTTGATGGCTCACAAAATTCCTGAAAATTTAACAATTGGCTTCCGTGAGCCAAAACAAGCTGGCTTCAGCACAGCACTGCCTCCAGTTGATTACTAAACAATCTTGGGAAAAGGTGTGTCAGAAATAAATAGCAGTATATAGGGTAGGCTTGACATTTAGGATACTAAGCGCTTGTCCAGAAACCTATTGAGTTTGGCACTCTCAATCAGAATGGTACAATCTCAGGAGCAGCTGTGTCCCCCAAAGTAGTATAGCTCAGTACTTCAGTTCCACCTCACATCTAGCCTGCCATTTACCTTTTCCTCCCAGCTCCATTTCCAATGTTTATGGCTGGAAGGACACTAGATTTCTTTTCTTGATGCATCAAAATTAATAATATCCCCCCCAATAAATTATGTGTATACATGTGCAAACATACAGAATACCAGATAATCATTTGAACTTTTCCCTTTACCCCAAATGTATGCATAACTTATTCTGTATAACAGTTCCATCTTTCTGCATGTGTCAGTCAATAAAACATGTACACTATGATGTGTCTATCTACAGAGAAATCTTGGAAACTGGAGCTAAATCTAAGAGAACAGAGAAGATTAAGCTGAAACTCAGCACATCTGTTGGCTCATCCAAGCACACCCACATACGAACTTCCAGGCACTAGAGTCTCCAGGGTGTTTGAAAATGTCTGAAGTCTTTCTTTAAAAACCAGATTAGCATGTATCTTAAAAGTTAGACTGTAATACTGTTTAACTGCTCTATTTTTCCATTATAGGCCTGTCAGCAGAAATATGTTGCCCTATAGCACATGACAAGTGAAAATGCTGGTAACATTGTTTTTCATAGACGGGGGGGGGCGCGGGACGGATACCAAAGAAGCAATTTCTTAGCTAAAATGTCACCTGTTAGATGTATGGGACTCACTATATTTGTTGCCCTGGTAACAAATGGTGTAAAATGACTCCTCTGCACAGCTCCATCAGAATGATTGCATCCTGGTTTCCCCATCATTTTACAAGAGGCTGTTTTCATTCTCCCTTCCTGACCGTATTAAGTGTAAAGAGATTGAATTACGGTGCTGTACCTTCTCTATCCTATGTGGATTTAAGAGTTGATATTGATGTACTGAGAACTGTGTTCTTCTTTAAAAAAAAAAAGCTACAAATTATAATGAATTTGACTTTTATGTATCGACCGTTCAAGTAGCAAAGCAGTGTTTCTGCACCCAGGGGACAGACATGGCATAATCAGCATTTTTCACTCGAACGAATCCAATTGATAAAGCAATATACTCGGTGTCACTTTGCTTGATCTCCAGGTTTAACAATAGTCATGCTAAAAGTAGATACATTACTCCATAAATTTCACCCATAAAAAATCTGCTAGCCATTGCTTTATACAGCTATACTCTTTCCAACTTTTCACTGAGCAGGGCAGAAAAAGGCAAGTATGAGGATTTTACTGAAGATGTGCCAAGTGTAGACAAAAGAACACACACCAAGATTGTATCAGTCCAGAATTATTCCAAACTCAAGAAACACCAACACTATTTGCATCAGTTAGTTATAGGCTATGGTGTTTGATAACCTATAAATTACTCTCAGATACTTCCTGATCACTACAAGGATGTGCCTCTGGGATGTAAACAACACTAATTAAAAGTCAAAAAGGTTTCTCAGAACTGTACTTGTTCAGACACTTAGTTTATGATCACAGCTGCAAGAACATCTTAAGCATCATTAGAAACTTGAGGGTTTTTTTCCCTTTTGTACAACAGGTTTGATATTTATCAATTAAAAAGGGCTTCCATGTATGTATATAATTTAAATGTAGAAACTATTTGGAATCAGTAAAATGTCAGCAATTAGGAAAGGTGAGAGCATTCTTGATAGTTGTAAAATTGTCTTTAATATTGGATATAAAGGCCTGTGGGTATCTGAAAGACTATGATGACTGTATGGTTGGAATGTAAAATCAGATCAGAGGACTAAGGGCAGCTTGCGGGCAAAGGAAGCACAGAAAGCTGGCTGATGTTATTTGGTAAAGAGATTCTTTGACAACTTTCTAGCTATAGGAAAAACATAACAGCTGGTTCCAAGTGCTGGCTGATGGGATAGCAGAAAGTCAGTAGAGATATCGATAAAACCTAGGTAAGGTAACATATAGGGAAGCAAATTATGGATGGATCTCATACAATCTCAGATGTGCCACCATCCTGGTTGGAGTTAACACTGAGGACAAGTTGTTTGAACTAAGAGGTGGGAAATAGTAATGTTGCACTGATATAAGGCCTTAGATAAGGTATAGGACCTTAGATACATGATAGGCCAGGCAGTATTCTCTCCCCACTTGATTCAAGAATGTAGGCACTCTCAATGCTGCAGCAGATGGCCAAATTATGAACCCAGCACTGCCTGTGACTGGAGGAAACTCAAAGCGGGGTCTAGAAAGCTGATCTCAAGCAAGGGTTCCTTGGCTAGGTGAACAGTGAAAACAGGGGTCTTTTGGGACAGTTGAAATTCTCTGTCAGAGGTATGTTCTATTCACACCTTCTTATTGCTCAATATCTTTTGAAATTTGGTGGTGCACTGAGATTAGACATGCTGAGAACTTCAACTTGAACGTGATTGCCAGGTGGACTTATCTTGCTCAGATTCCATCACATCCATGATGTGAGCTCCTGATCACCTGACCTAGATGTTCCCTAGTGAACTTAATCTTGAGCATAGCACCATGACAAGCAGCTTTGCACCTTCACAGCAGTAACTTCACTGATTGTACAGGACCAAGTTGTTGCTCTTTTGCCCAGTCCAACAATAAAATCATCTCATTAACTGGATAAGAAGCAGTACCCCTGGGTCATTAAGTTGAACAATTTACTTTGTAAAGTATGTAATTGTTTGGACTTTGTCTATTCTTTGTGTCTGCACAGTTGGATAAGAACATAAGAACATAAGAGACGCCAATGTTGGATCAGGCCAAAGGCCCATCCAGTCCAACACTCTGTGTCACACAGTGGCCAGAAATACCAGTGCCATCAGGAGGTCCAGCAGTGGGGCCAGGACATTAGAAGCCCTCCCACTGTTGACCCCCCCCCAGCACCAAGAAGACAGAGCATCACTTGCCCCAGAGCCCCTAGCTATACCTTGTGGCTAATAGCCACTGATGGACCTCTGCTCCATATGCTTATCTAATTCCCTTTTGAAGCCGTCCATGCTTGTAGCACCCACCACTTCCTGTGGCAGTGAATTCCATGTGTTAATCACTCTTTGGGTGAAGAAGTACTTCCTTTTATCCGTTCTACCCCGACCGCTCTGCAGTTTCATGGGGTGCCCACGAGTTCTTGTATTGTGAGAAAGGGAGAAAAGTACCTCTTTCTTTACCTTTCTTTAACATTAGATTTCAGTGCCCCCTTTTGCACTTGGACACTCAGTAGCATTTATTCAAGAAGTGGTTGCAAAGATTGATTACAACTGGCCATGCAACACAAGAGCTGATCACAGTTGTGTTTTTGGGTAAATAATGAAAGCACAAAGAGATACCTAAGTAGTAAGTCTCAACTCAAATATCTCATTTCCCCCCCTTTTTAATATGTGTCTTTTAAAAACTGAGGAGGTAGCAGCAAACGGATGGTTTAGAAAGGTTGTGTAAATCAGATGCACCTGAACAGCTTATTGAAGGTCAGTTCACTGTTCATGATCAGCAAATGGTGAACAGGACATCAGCCAAATAGGTGTATGATCAAGAGCTACTTAACTAAGATCACAGATTTTAATGTGTTCTCTGCCTATATGACAGGGCGTGACATTTAACTCAATATTTAACATTATCATTCCAATATTAAAATGGCCAGCTCATATGCAATGAGAGAACCCTGACCATTTAGAGAGAGAATTACCTGGGGGGGGGGTTTGCTATGCAGAAACATAAGATTTTGTAAATTGGCTGAAATCTTCAAAAACTGGCCTGATGAAGACTGACAGTGCTCCAGGTAGGATGGAATGTCAAAAGCTTCTGAGTGTCACTTTAAGTGAGGGGGGGCAGAGGAGAAATCAGCCTGGCTGAGTCTCTGAGAGTTTAAAGAAACCTGGAAGGGGGTAATTTTGGGACCATAAGAGTTCCAAATCCCCTCCCCCACCATGCATAATTTATTGTGGGCTCTGAACTTTAATTGCAAACTTTGTCATTTGAATAAAGGTAAAGGTAAAGGTTCCCTTGCTTGAAAGCCAGTCGAGTCCAACTCTAGGGTTGCGGTGCTCATCTCCGTTTCAAAGCCGAAGAGCCAGCGCTG
Organism: Gekko japonicus; assembly: GCF_001447785.1. Classification (NCBI taxonomy): domain Eukaryota; kingdom Metazoa; phylum Chordata; class Lepidosauria; order Squamata; family Gekkonidae; genus Gekko; species Gekko japonicus. Next base: position 201,710 of record NW_015170281.1, read on the forward strand.
TCCGAAGACGTTTCCGTGGTCATGTGGCCGGCATGACTAAACACCAAGGCGCACGGAATGCTGTTACCTTGCCACCGAAGTGGTACCTATTTATCTACTTGCAATTTCTTGCTTTCGAACTGCTAGGTTGGCAGGAGCTGGAACTAGAGATGGGAGCTCACTCCATCATGCGGCAGCTCGGGTCTTGAACTGCTGAACTACTGACCTTCCAAAGCCTGCAGTTCAGCGTCTTAACCACTTGAGCCACCCCAGTTCTAATTAAGGCATAGCAATATAGGCTTACATCCTCAGCTCACTTACTTCACAGCAAGCCAGTTAAGGAACTGCCATAGAGTAGCTGAATGCTCAGTTATGCCCATCACCTTTTCCTTCTTCTTAGATGGTCTAATACTGTATCATAGGCTTTAGAGCACCAATATATAAACATAAATGCCCAACTGATTAGCCAAAATGAAAAAAACCACCACTTTTAAATGAAAGATAAAAGTACAAAAGGCAAAGTTTCTAAATTTTAATACGGGAAAAGGACTGCTGGAATGAATTACCTTTGGTCTCATTCATTATGAATTTGTCATAATAGAAAATACTCATTTCTTGCAGACGTGTATTATTATTACAAACTTTTCTGTTTTAAGCTTCACCACTGAGACTATCCCTTAACCCATCTTTTAGAGAAGGTGGAGGCAGCCATGCCTGACTACCCTGTGAAATATTTTTTTGTAGGATTACACATCTAGGAGAAACTGGCAACCTCAGGAAAAAAAGTTCTTCAGAAATTGTCACACATTGAGGGTTCAGGCGGTCAACTGAGAAGTTATAGTATGACTACCAGGATACATTTCAGAGGAAAGAAAATCTCATATCTGGTGGCAACTGGAATAGAAATAAGAAAAGCTTTTGGACCTAAAGCAGCTCCCTAAAGCAAGTGGAAAAATATTTTTTTCTGTCAGCCATGACAACATCTTGCACTGTCCATGTATCTTTTTGCATAATTTTTTGTGTTCAAGTGGCCCTTCATGTTCACAATTATTTATTGACTAGTCGCAAAGCATGCTGTGAAATCAATACAATGAGCTCTAGCAAGATGTGAGGTGGCAACCCACAGACAGCCCCTCCCCTCCGCCACTGTGACTTCTCATGCAGTCCCCATACCCCGGCGTTGAGGGGGGAGAGAAGGCTGTGCAGTGTGTCACTGCACGGCTGCCTCTGGGAGGTCCCCGGCCACCTCTACCAAACCCCACCCAGGCAGCAGATGCCGTGAAGCTCAGCGCCTGACAGCCTGGGGGTGTGCAGATTCTGAAGGTTGGCCTCATCCTCACCGTGTCCTCCCAGGAGGCCCCCGGCTGCTTCTACTGCCCCCCACCCAGACAGCAGATGCCACGGAGCTCAGTGCCTGATGGCTTGGGGGCATGCAGCTTCTGGAGGTCACCCTCTCCCTTGCCATCGCTGTGTCCTCCCAGGAGGCCCCCGGCCACCTCTACCACCCCCACCCAGGAGGTGGATGCAGTGGATCCTGGTGCCTGACGGCTCATGGTGCCCGCCTAGCCACTCGCAGCTGGCTGCAGCCAATGGTGGCCGCTGCGGCAGCGGCATGAGTGGCCTCATTGTCCTGACCCTCCAGGCGCCGGAGTGCCACCCCTGCCTGCTGCCTCTACCACCCTGCGCCTCGGCAGCTCACGCAGTGGAGTGGTTGGGGGCCTTGGAGTGGTTGGGGCCTTGGAGTGGCTGGATGTGGGCCTCGCCATCCTCATTGGCTGCCTTGACCTCCGGTGGCTAGAGTGTCCAACCCCTCTGTCGCCTCACAGCATACTGTGGGCGGGACACAGACAACCCAGCCAGTGGCCAGGAACTCCTTGTGAGTGGCAGATCTAGGAGCCAACTGATTTGGGAGCGTATAGAATGTTGTCACTCGAAAATGCAATTATTAATAAGGAGATATTGCATTTATATTCTGCTTTTCTTTTATAACAAAACTTGAGGGCATCAATAGATTTCCAGGAGATTTCCCATCCAGGTACTGATCAGCCCAGACCTACTTTCCTACTTTCAGAAGGTCTGCTGAGTCATATGACTTTCTCCATAGCCTAGGAAACACAGAATTTTCCATAGAGTGTCAGCCAGATTTGCTGAGAGCTGACAGGAGAGGGCTGGTAAACAGTGATCACTTGTGTTTGCCCTTGAACATCCTAAAGTATGTTGCATCAGACACAGAATTTAGACACAGAAATGAACATGTAGTTTTTATAGCCATAAGGGGTACTGAAATTGTTGTGCCGTGTTTACGTATCAACCAATATTTTATGACTTAACTGAAAGACTCATGCAGTGCATTTATCAAGAAATTGAACATTAAACATGGCAAATCCTATGGAGCTTGGATTGACCAAATTGTTCTGTTGATTTTCAAGTTTTACAATTCATTTGTAAACAGAGTTACACCCATTAAAGTCAATGGGTTTAGACAGATTGTAGGAAGATAAAGATTTCTAACAAAGAATTGTCAGCACCATCAAAAAACTACAAATCCCAGAATTTTTGGGGAAATCAGGATAGTTAAATCAAATTCAAATTAGTTTAAAGTTGTAGTGTGAATGTCTTAGTCAGAGCTGTAGAGAAATAAATATGAATGGATATACCAATAGTTATATCAAGTTTTTTCACTGGAAAAAGCTACAGACTGTTACATCAGATGTGCTCCTCACTCATTACAACTCAACATAGTACTCTGCTTCCTCCAGAAATAAAAAAAGCTGAAACACTTTGCAGGCTCTGAGAGAAATGTGGATTTCCTCATTCTCCTCCCCCTGCATCTAGTTGGGAAGAGATAGCATAATTGGACCACCTGCTTACAATCATCCTTGACCTCTGAATAAATAGAGGCCTCCACTTTGCAGTGCTCTCAGAGCCTTTTAGGCCTCATGAGCATAAATGGTATTCATTTAAAAAAAGGATACCCAATTGTCAAGATAATCCAATGGTGGCTGGCTAGAAATCCTGGCACAAAAAAGCCACTCATTGCTAAATGAACTCTGCCCCTGCTCATGAGTATGTGCAGACCCATATGGATGTATCACAGAGACACTTTTGACAAATGTGTGCTTTCTTTTCTTCTGTTCCTTGCAGTCTTTCCCAGTAAGGACTCAGCAATTGTATGGAATTCTCACTCCCTTCCCCCTTCCCCAAAGGTTCCTCTCATCACCGCTTTATAAGCATTCTATCTGATCTAATTTGGCAGTTCTATCTGATCTAATTGTAAATCACCCAACATATATATGAGACCTAATCACGATCTTGCTGCCTAATATAGTCCTGTTCATTTTATGTAAATTGATAAGAGTTTTATAGTACTTTGAGACTGTAATTTGTCTGTTAGTATTCATATTCTGGTAAAGCCAGGACACTCACTTTATCTGAATTGGATAATTTCTTCTTTAATGTTTGAAAGCAAAGTTGTTTCTCCAAAAATTACAATATAGTACACAGCCAGAATCCTAGTTTCGGAGGGTAGCCATATTGATCTGCAGTAGAAGAACTAGACTTCAGTATCACCTTAGAGACCAACGAGCTTTTTGGAGTATGAGCTTTTGAGAGTAAAAATTCCCTTCATCACATACAAGTGGAGATCCCTTTTCCCTTATATCCTTACTAGCAGTAAAGCCCGTTGTAAAAGCAATACAACGAGATCTAGAAAGAGGCTCTGGGGCAGTGCTCTGGCTTTGGGCAAACAGTGTCAATTTGCTGTGGTGACCTCAGCAGGGTATAATGACAGAGTCCACTGTTTTCTCCAGAGGAACTGATCTCTGCTACCTGAAGAGCAGTTGTAATTGTGAGTAATCTGTAGCCCTCACCTGGAGATTGGCAGCAATTGTTACCCAGGACAAAATGGCTGGTTTGGAGGGTGGAGTATGTCAATTTGCTGTGGTGACCTCAGCAGGGTATAATGACAGAGTCCACTGTTTTCTCCAGAGGAACTGATCTCTGCTACCTGAAGAGCAGTTGTAATTGTGAGTAATCTGTAGCCCTCACCTGGAGATTGGCAGCAATTGTTACCCAGGACAAAATGGCTGGTTTGGAGGGTGTAGTCTATGGCATTCTACCTGTCTGAGGTCCCACCCCTCTGCAAACCCCACCCTCTCCAGGCTCTACCCCTCAAATCCCCAGGAATTTGTCAGCATGTAGTTGGCAACCCCATCTCCTTCCCAGCTAGCCATCAACCTACCATTATCTGCCCCTTTGACTTCAGCTGACTTCTGCCCTCCCTTCTGCAGAGCAGTTGTAATACTGAGTGCTCTCCAGCCCTCACCTGGAGATTGGCAACAATGGTTCCCTATGTGGGACTGACTGGTTTGGAGGATGGAGTCTATGGCAGTGTACCTGTCTGAGGTCCCACCCCTCCTCAAAACTCACCCTCTTCAGGCTCCATCCCTCAAGTCTCCAGGAATTTCCCATCTGGAGTTGGCAACCCTATCAGGACTGGCCCCAATGTGTTTTCTCCCAAAGGCCAAAGTAGGTGACAGGACCAAGCTTAGTTGCCTACCAACAGGCACTGAGG
>NW_015170281.1:207521-207657 GCF_001447785.1 Gekko japonicus
CCTCCCCCACCACCCACTCCCAACAGGCACTGAGGGGAATGTAGGGTTGCCAGCTCTAAGGAGGGAAATACCTGGAGGTTTGGGGGGTGAATTCTGTAGAGGGCAGCATTGGGCGGGTGGGGGGCGGAAGGACTCA